>NC_135178.1:21150334-21450334 GCF_041146795.1 Maylandia zebra | reverse complement strand
AAACTGTCCACCCTGCACATTCATGATGAGTGCACTGATGCAACACTGTCAGGGACTGATTTGCTTGGTTTAGTGTCACTATACAAGGCAATACTGACCAAGCTAATAAATTCACAATGAAAATCCTCTGATTCAAAAGGCACTGTGGGGGGGGTGGTCTAAACCTCTGTAAACGCTGTGTATGGTCACTGTGACTGTTATGTCACTGTAATATCTAATGAAAAAAATAGAAATGGATGCAGAATGTCAATATTCACAATGACATGCAGAATAGATTTATGCAAGATGTCTCAGCAAACAAGTGGTTCACTAAGATATTATGTAAGTGTTTTGTCAGCTTCTACATGCATATCAGATTTGTGATAAACTTATCTTTTGTGGGTAAAAAACAAAGATCTATGTGTTCCTGTGAAGAAATACAATGTTCCCAAACTAAAGATAGATAGACTCTGGTCTCCTAAAGTGGAATGAAATCTTGTAAATCTTATTCTCTGTTTTGTTTTATGTTGTAACTTCTTTGCTTTTGTTTAAGTACTAAGTTTTAGAGATAATAACTAAATCCATCTGGGACTAACAAAGGTACATTCTCACAAAACATAGATGTTGATTATATTAAATAACAGGCCCTGGAGCATGAGAGAGAGAGAGAGAGAGGAGCATTTTTATTCTAATATAATCAAGTTGTGTTTAGATATAATATCCACAGCATCTGTTCCCCCCCCAACAGTCCAATTTTCATTGGTGGAAATGCATTTCCAGGTTATTCTGGCTGTGTCACCAGGGAAGCGAATGTTCTGATGTACCCACGATAGCAAAACTAATGCAACTTATCAGATTAATTACGCCACTGCTGGTTTATACCAAACTTTAATAATTGTTTCCAGGAAACCCACTTCTCATCCAGTACACTTAAGCCTATGATCAAATACTTAAAAACTAAAATATGGCACTCAATGGGAGCTGCATGGAATTATACAAAACAAACAATACCTTAAATCCGACTATTTACAATGCTTTCTATTTGTTGTCTAACCGGAATTTTTATTAGTCCAGCATACATGCGAGCTCAGCCCCAGCCGGTTAATCCTTGGTGCTCAATTTGTGGCCTGTAACTTGAGAATTCAATTTGAGTTTTGATATTTGTATTGGAAGACAACAATGCTGTATTCTTTTTTAGTCCAAGGCATTAATAAATTCAAGAAGGATGTGTTTGGGTGGAAGGCACCGATTTTCAAACTCTGTGCCACTTTAGAACCCAAATAAATGCTCCCCCTCTCCTCACCTTACAATTTTCACTCAGTCACTGGCAGCTCAAAGCACCAAAATCTACTTTGTTTACACAGTTTGTGCGTATTCAGCTTAGCTTCACTCCATATTTCCCCTTTGGTAGTCTATAATAGATCCATTCCTAAAAAGGAATTCCACGCACAGTTTCAGGAGTAAACAAAATAAGTTTATGATCTCAAAAGGAGTTGTTTTATAGTCAGATCAGAGCAAAAATTATTCTTTAATAGTTTTAGCTGTTAAAGGTGGGCTTCTGACCTGACCAAACTACCACATACGATGGGACAACCTGGACGGATTTACAAGATCATCATTCTTGCCACACCTTCACACGTCCATATACTTTAGGTATTATACTATTATTTCTAGGGAAAAACCTGCATATCGGCCATGTCACTGTAGCATCTACTCGGCACGTGTTCGCTATCAAATTCAGCACCGCATTCTCGGTTGGTGCGCCCCCTTCATAGGCTCAGTGGTACGGTCCGCCTACTCGTTACGTCATGGCGTCTGACTTCGCAGGATAAATACAGCTGCTCTGCGCAATGAGGCTCAGAACACCGAGACGTTAGGGGGTGTCCTTTGAAGAGCTGGGAAAACCGCCGAGGCAGTGCCAGTAATACCGACTAAAGACGTTACCAACCCCGTAATTTAACGTTTTCGTACCAGTGGCAGCCGTTAACGATGATGAACGGACAGATGAATGGTTTTCATAACTCCCTCATTGACGAGGACTGCTTCTTGTTCACCTCGGAGTCCGTCGGGGAAGGACATCCCGGTAAGACGCGAGATGTCGGCCTTCTATCGTTCTGGCTGATGAAATAAGCTACATCTCTTGCTTTTTTTTTTTTAATAGTTTGTCCCACAAACTAGCCTATTACTGTATTAAAATGAACAAATAGGGAGTGAAATGACAACATCGCGGCCCTTTTTTCCCTCTTCTTGTACCTTGGCCGGCTTCGAGACCACGCGCTACTAGCTGATGTAAGCTAGCTAATCTTAAGTGAATAGGTCATTCTGTCGCGTGTCTCCGCCACCGGCAGCAAATGTAGCACAATAGTCATAGTGGACATGATGACATTGTCATGTGAATTGTTTCTTATTTACAGTATCGTTATTCGTTTTAACTGGTTTATTTATTTTTCTCATCCTGCCATCCGTCCCTATTCATGAAGCACGCGGCTGTTTGTGTAGGTGACTCCTAACACAGTCGTCTTCATCCCTGAAGATGAAAATAGACTGTGCATTTTATCAGTCTGTCGATATGTAGTTGGTTCAAACATTTATAAGTGTACCGTGCTTGCCTTCCGGTCTCCGTGGAGTTGCGCGGGCTCTCTTTGACGCCACACGTGCGCATGCTGACATGGCGACCGCCGAGACTCCGGTCTATTCCTCTTGAGTATGAAGGGGGACAGTTTGCGCCGACGTGCGGCATTTTACGTTTAGACCCTGTGATGTGATCGATGTTGCCGTTTACTCACGTTATTGTTTTTGTTTTTCAGACAAAATCTGTGACCAGATAAGCGATGCAGTTTTGGACGCCCATCTGAAGCAGGATCCAGATGCCAAAGTTGCATGTGGTAAGTAAATATTTCCTATCTTGTTTGCTTTGGCTTCACTCCTGTGTTGACACCAGGGTATTGAACTACATGTGAATTGCCTCATGCAGAGACCATTGCCAAGACTGGGATGATCCTACTGGCAGGTGAGATTACCTCACGGGCCACGGTGGATTACCAGAAAATTGTTCGTGACACCATCCGCCAAATTGGATATGACGACTCCTCCAAAGGTGTGCATTGCTTTACTGATTTTATTTCCCTTTTTTTTTTTTTTTTTTTTCTTTTTTTCTGTAAGGACTGTTCTTAAACTCCTGTGTGTTCTGCCTAGGTTTTGACTACAAGACGTGCAATGTTCTTGTGGCGCTGGAGCAGCAGTCTCCTGACATTGCTCAGGGTGTTCACATTGATCGCAATGAGGAGGACATCGGAGCTGGGGATCAGGTTAGTATTGGCCTGAGTGTTCTGAAACCACAAATACAACATGTTGTCCTTTAACAGCTTTTTAAAACTATAATTGTCTCACTCTGCAGGGTTTGATGTTTGGATACGCCACTGATGAGACTGAGGAGTGCATGCCTCTCACAATCGTTCTTGCCCACAAGCTGAATGCCAAGATGGCTGAACTGCGCCGCAATGGCACCCTTCCATGGCTCCGACCAGACTCAAAGACACAGGTATTCATCATTTTATTTTCTAATTTTCACTAGCAAAATGGGTTGTTCTAAAAAGTTGCTCATTTTGTTTCTTTTCACAGGTTACTGTACAATACCGCCAGGACCGCGGTGCCATGCTGCCAGTGCGTGTGCACACTATTGTCATCTCTGTCCAGCACGATGAAGATATTTGCTTGGAGGAGATGAGAGATGCTCTGAAGGAGAAGGTCATCAAGGCGGTTGTTCCCTGCATTTACTTGGATGATGACACCATCTACCACCTGCAGCCCAGTGGTCGTTTTGTCATTGGAGGTCCACAGGTAAATACCTTTTCATGGCGTGTTTTGTTTATCGGGAGCTATTGAGCTTTGAGTTTACCTTGATTCCTTCATTGCAGGGAGATGCTGGCCTCACCGGACGTAAGATCATTGTAGACACTTACGGAGGCTGGGGAGCCCATGGTGGCGGAGCCTTCTCTGGGAAGGATTACACAAAGGTGGATCGCTCTGCTGCTTATGCGGCACGCTGGGTGGCCAAGTCCCTGGTGAAAGCTGAGCTTTGCAGGAGGGTGCTGGTCCAGGTGAGTGGTAGTGGTAGAAGCTGCGTTTCCACACGGCATGTTCAGAAACATTTTCTTTTTTTTTAATATATTTTGTCCTATTGGGGTTCATCAGATTTGTGGGTAGCTGTGGTTTCACTGTGCTCTAAAAGCTGGGTGTAGATTAGTTCTTTTTTTTTTCTTTTTTTCTTTTTTTTTTTAAATCAGCTGAAGACTAATTTAAACCCCTAGCCCCATCTTCGAAAGGTTCATTTCCTGTGGTGGAAACACAGCCAACCCCCCCCCCCCCCCCCCCCCCCCCAAGTCTTTATTTCAGGGAGCAAGGCTGCAGCAGACTCCTGCCTGAAGTTTTCTGTTTTCCTGCTTGATATAACACATCTGTGTGCTGTATTAGGTGTCGTATGCCATTGGAGTTGCCCACCCCCTCTCGATTTCTATCTTCCACTATGGGACATCCCACAAGAGTGAGAGGGAGCTACTTGACATCGTGAAGAAGAACTTTGATCTCCGGCCTGGAGTCATCGTCAGGTAACCTTTGAAGCCACCTCCTCACTGATAGCACAGTTCCTGGAGGATTGCTGTATGTTAGTTTCTCCAATCTGTAGTTTATTATATCCAAATAAACTATATATAGATTATTAATTAGGGGGTGAGGTAATAAACAAATTGCATTAGGTTAAACACCTAAGCTTCAGTGGGGGCAAACAGCTTATTTAGTGGGGGGTCTTGTATTTGGATTATTTAGCTCAGTTAGTGGTTTTATAAATGGGAGGAGTTTGGTTTCTGCAAGCTGCAATGTCCTGTGGTTAGCAGGGTAAGTGTTGCGTCTTCACGTTCCTCTCTTTACCAGCCAGCCATCTAATTGATTTTTTTCGCTGTCGCCACTCCCCACTGGCTAATTCAAGTATTATGCCTGTGTGTGTGCATTTGAGGTCACTGGATGTGACTGCTGCTAAAGAGTCTGATTATGTATTCCAGGGATCTGGATCTGAAGAAACCCTTGTATCAGAGGACCGCAGCCTACGGCCACTTTGGCCGAGACTCCTTCCCTTGGGAGGTCCCCAAAAAACTCAAATACTAAACCTGTTAAGCTTTTACCCCCAGGCTTGTTGGTGTATACTACAGAGAAGCCTCCAAGGTTCCGGGGGTGAAATGCCCTTTTCTCTCATATTGGTACCATTTAACACATTAACCGCTTTCCTCACTCCACCTCCCTTCTTTTGTCTTGTTACTGTTTTTCTGCTGATTGCAGTATCGTGCTGGGTCCCAGGAGGCATGCCTCAGAAACTTGATGTTTTAAAGAACTAGATGAGTTCCATGAACTCATGCACCGTAGTACTTACTGTTCTCCCACGTCTTGAGGTTCCCTCCGCTTCGTATTGTGATGCGCTGAGTAGCGGCGTTCAGCCCTCATTTTTGGCATTCCACACTCATCACTATCGTCACTATCACTGTCATGGCGGTAGTATAATAGGCTTTATGTGATGTTCCTCTTAATTTACTGGTGCTACTAATGAGTCTGCATGACATCTAAAAGAGAAAAATAATTTCAAAGTCCTCTCAAGTGCATATTTGGAGTCGTGTGATCTGGCTGTGTCCCCCTAAAATTGTTAGCTTCTCCATTCCTCCTGTTGTCAGCCTGGTACGGTTGTTCCTTGACCCCCAGTGTTCATTTATCCTTTTTGTTAGCTTGTTTTTTTTCCCCTCATCCTTGTGGAGGATGCTAGAATGGCACAATTTAAAATTCAAGGGTTGTTGCTGTTTTCACTATTTAAAAAGAAAAAAGAAAAAAAGCTATGCATTGCAGGCTAAGGGGCAAGCCAAATCCTAATTATTCAAGCTCTTAAATGAGCATTAGGCCTCAGACACCCCTGCAGACCTTTGCTGTTTTCTGACGTAATACAGAAAAGTCAGAAGCTGCTGTCACTGCTCTGGTCTGCAGAGGTTTTGGTTATACTTGAAGGTTATGGGAAAAATTGAATTGCTTATGCATTGAAATTCAATTTTAAACTAGTCATTTAAAAAAAACTAGTTACACTTGATTATTTTATTTAATTTTTTTTTGTATGCTTTGAAGTGACCTAAAGACTCCATTTCCCTCAAGTGTATATAGATGGCAGGTGTAGCTACAGAGAAACCTGTTTCATCTTTGTCCTTAGAGGGGTGTGTTCTTTGCCACAGTCTTATTGGCTAGGAATTAAACCTCAACACTATTTATTTGTTCTCTGAAGCTCGGCGTGGATACAGAGAAGCCGAAATTTCAGAAGGCAGCTTTAAACAAACTTGGGTATTAGGTCTTGACTTTCTTGTGACGTGGTCATTTTGGTGTTTGGCTTGAGGCTCCAGAGTGTTGTACAGAAAAGCTTTGGACTGCCTCGGCAAGAAAGTGTCACTGGCTAATTGTAAATGACTATTTTACAACCCTTTTTTTTTTTTTTTTTTTTGGACTGCAGAACTTATTTTTTTAGGCAGGTTAGTTATCGAAAATCCCATTTTTTTTTTAAAAAAAAAAAAAATATCTGGTGCAATTATTTTTAATTTTTTTTTGGCTCAAGCCTATCCCCGTTACTGTGATGGCAACATTTGGTTGGTGTAGTACAGAGAAACCAGCCTTGTTTACATGTCCATCTCATGTGTGGGATAGAAGTTTTGGTTTTGGTCCCTTTTTTTTTTTTTTTACTACTTGGAGGTCATCCCGTTGGCTATAGTAAGTGTAAGAGTGCCTTTTCTATTTCCTCTGCTCCCCATTTGCTTTTCTCCCCACCACCAACATGCGTTCAACTTCCAAAGGAACACGTAGCTCATTCTGTATTAAACTTCATGTCTGGACTGGGTAGTTTCCTTCTCTGTAATAAACAACTACACCTCTCAAGTGTCTTTGCTTTTTTTTTATTTTTATTTTTATTACTTTATTTGGGGATGTGGAAAAAAAAAAAAAAAAAAAGCAACTGTGACATTTTAAGAATTGTGATGCAGGTTGACTCAGGCTCGGGGTCCAAAGGTGGTGCTGGAGTCTTGAAAATTCAGATTGCAGTACAATGTGGTTGTGGGTGGGGAGAAACCCTCCAAGATTAATGCTGATCATTAACATTGGTTTGAAAATCATACAAAATTAGAATGGGTTTATAAATAAACTGCAATCCTAATGGATACATGTAGGTCTCCAGTACACATTACCTCTTAATCACTTTGTTTAACTGTTTGGCATTCATCGTCAGGGTCACTGGTAAGGCTAGCATCACTTAACCGGGGGAACTAAAGGGGTTTCAGAGCCACTGGACCAGTTTCAGCCCTGAGCAATGTTCACTGCGGTCTTTTGATTTGTTACTAGCAGCTGTCAGAACAAGATAAAAGTCAGGTTATTTTCATGTGACTTGGAGCACAACCAACACCCTGGCTGAGCTTTTTAAGCTCAAATTGTAGCTGATAATTTGGTTATATGGTAGGTAGTGGGAATGGAGGAAGCTCCAAAGAGTAATTTGATCTGTGTACCCTCCCACCCTTCATGCACGCTACCAAGCAACAATGTGGTACCAGTTGTGGCAGGGCAGATAATACTAGGCACACCCAAAATGGTTTTGAGGGGGAAAAATACAAACATTTAAAGATAGTTTTAACAGTCAGGGCTGTACCAAGCAAAACTGACCTCATGTACACTCATCACGTTATGCTAATAGCTCCTTAAATTCTACATATTTCTGACAGAAAATCGAAGACTTTATACACACTGAGTCACATAAAAGCGAAGCCACTTGTACTGTTTCAAAACAGACTGAAAAACTTTGGGTATGCATACCTGTATAATAATAAAGATGGACAATAATGTGTCACGATCTGGTTACGGCAATAATGATGAATGAGGTTAAATAGCTGAGGTCAACCATCCAAAGCAATAAACAGTGAAGAAGACTGTGCAGGCAGGGTCTGCGGTAATGTGTGGCTGAAAGATGGCAGTGAAGGTTTACAAGATGGCTGGAAATCTGTGTGGACACGATTGGAAATAAATACACCAGATGGACAGCTCAGGTTGAGTGGTTTGGAGACAAAGGGAGGAGAAAAAAAACTGCATACCTCCTGCTGCCTTAGCCTTTAACAAAGAAAAATGCGCAAGATAATTTGTGGTGTAAGTCTTCAGTTAAGTTCAGCTCATGTTCGGCAGTTACATAAGACACACGTAATGTATTCTAACCTGCCAGCCAGGTGTGTGCAACACCTGGCTGGCAAAAAGGGAGGAGCGGTCTTCACTTGTTTGTGTAACAAGTTCCAAAACTAACTGATTACAAAACCATGTTTTGGTTTTATTGCTTGGTGCTGGACTATTCATTCCAGCATGTTATTTAATGTAAGTGATCCTGTACACATAAAGAAATAACTCTTAAGTTAATAAAAGAGGTTTGCAATGTTGCGTTTTTTTTTGGTTTTCATATCGCTTCCTCTTCCAAAGGGAAAGTTTAATACCTAAACTGTACACACTGAAAAAAATGAACGTGTAATGTAATTGACCTCTTACCTACTGAGTCAACATCCAAGAAGATCAGGAGATCCCACAGTTAAAGGTTGGGTTTATTGACGAGTAGTCAGTGATTGTGAAATCTGCGACACAGCTGGTTGGGTTTGTGTAGTGATTATACTTTTAAAAATCTTTATTCATTTACTTTTCTGCTCTTTCAAAATGCCTGTTCAGTTAATGATTTAACTAGAGAAATTCTAACATTGAGACCATTTTTGCTCTTTTAAAAACAGGGTCAGGTCATAGCTACATTCTTCAGCACACTTTATTTAGGTTAAGAGTGATGTTCACATGTCACAGTGAACCTTGAATTGATAGCAGAACAGCTTGCTCTGTGACATGTCGACCATTTCCTTGCCCTTCAGTCAGTATACTTAGTACTCTGACACGTAATCACTGTAACTCAAGCCTAAACTTGGGAAACTATTGTAAATCAACACCCAAATAGTATAAAGGTAGCTGTAAGTGTAGGAAACGCACAAGGTGAAGATTAGTAGGGAAAGACCTGCAGATATAGGAACTAAGAATTTAAGATTGAAAGCATTTACAGAACCATCGACATTCTGTGTCTATACAAAGGCGATATTATCAGGAGCATAGCAATATTGTCAAATATCTAACTAGCCAGAAGCTTTTATATATAGGCATATTAACTCATGAAGAGCTTCACTTTTAAGTTATTAAGTTATGTTGGTTGTTGTGTTTTATGAGCTGCAGCTTTTTCACACAGACAACTTGTTTTGCTCATCTTCACCACTTAAGATTAGTGGTGAACTGTAAAATCCATTCATGAAATACAGTACAGTAAAAGAAATGTCATTAAGCACTCAACTCAACAAATTTGCAACCTCTAAATACATTATACATAATAATAATATTACACTTATACTTCCTCATCCTGGAAACATGATTAAACCTTGCAAGTCATATTTATGCTACTTTTAAATGATCAAAGTCCCCAAAACAAAGCATATCCCTCCAGAGCTATGACCTACCCTACGACCTACCAGCCAATGATTTCTGCAAATGCACATAATCTGCTAAAGAATTGCTTGAAGAGCATTAGAAAGGACCAAAGGCATTGATGGAGCCTCCAAACCTCCATATTCTGTTTTTGAGGATCTGCAGGATCAACACAAGATCCATAGAGACCAACAAACCAGCACCACACACCACAGGACACCTCAGATGGTCTCATTTCCATGCTGTTTTGGAGGCAAAAAGCTGAGTTCATAAATAAAAATCTGTTTATAAAGTTTAGGGTGCTTATATAGAGACTGTAAAGGGTACCGATTAAACAGATAATCAGTATTAACATGATAATTAGTACTAACGCGTCCATACAAAAGGCTTCTTTAAAAAGGCTAAAAAATGCTGCCACCATCAAACATGTCTTTAAGTAAATAAGTATATCAAAGGGAATATACAGTGTAAACCTTTGTCATTTGCCTAATTTGTGTCCAGTTGTACACCAAGTATAAGTCTGAGCACAGCTTATATCTGTGTTTGGCACTGAATGTTCTAAATAATCCACCTTACACTATAACCTGCCATTCAGACAAAATGCAACTTGATGGTAGCATGCATTTACCCAATTGTGTGATTTTTATTTATTATTTATTTTTTCACCGTTTCTTTGCATATGCTTTGGGTGAATTTGTTTGAACTTCAAAACTGTTAAAACATTGCGGTGTCTTAATGGACTGACTAATGGTTTGCTCGATACCTTCCAAATAAGTGATCGTAATGTGTCTGAAATGTAAAAACAAATCCATGGTTGTGTAAGTACTGTAATGAGCAATGACCCTGAAGCAAATTCCAAACACTGCGATTTGAGCTTCAAAGGGGAACATGTCCCACCCTTTCTTAACCGAAGATAATATTTCCAGTTACATCTCAGAACTCATCGGTCACTTTGAAAAGGTTGAGCACCCGTTTCAGCTACATTTGAAGTTGTTAACCAGAGCAAAGCTTACAACAAATTGATGAGATCATAGTAATGATTAATAAATCGATAAAATGACATAAGATCCCAATTTAGCAGTTTGAAAGGTTTGCACAGATATTTCTTTTATTATCAAACACCCATGAAACTTTATGATGTGATATTTTAGTCATTTGTACTGTTGGCATTCTGTTGTGAAACATGTCATTGTTAGCATGCAACACAAGGTAATATGTTAATTACAGTTTTGTAATGAAAGCAATAAAAAGGCCAAATATGGTCTGAGAAGATTCTGTTGTCATTCCTAATCACACCAGAATGTCGGACAAGTTCGGGCAGTTCACACAGCTCGCTGCCAAAAGGAAATGGCAAACAACTGTTAAGAAAAATATTTGCCTCCGGAGACAGGTGTATGCAAAGAATTTAGACTGAGCCGCTTAAAATGTTTAAAGTTTAAAGTGAGAAAGGGTAAATGCAACCAAATAAACAATAAAAATGTCCCTTTGTTTGTTTAACCTCCTAGGACCTGGCGTCCACATATGTGGAAATCACATTTTTGGTTGTCTAGACCGAAATACAAAATTTTGCTCGACAAGGGCCTGATATCCACTTATGAGGACATTATACTGCCTATTTTATCAAAATTTAAAACAAATGTCCTCATATGTGGCTCTCATCAGGTTAAAGAAAAAAAAATCTGCTGATTCTTTGTTTTTACATACATTGGGTCTCAATATGCACAAATATAAAAAAATAAATAAAAATGCATGCCATGGAAGAGTTCGAGTCTTAGGAGGTTAAAGGTTAAGTTTCATTTTTATTTTGAAAAGTTAACATAAAAAAATCACCTGCAGTTTAACCTGTCGATGACCTGCTGAGGGAACGTCACATTGAATGGAATATTATGCTGAGAACAGTTTTTCCTGTACTGAATGCTTCACTCCAAATCATGTAGATGTTTTATTGGCATAAAAGTCTATGCAGACTGAGATCTAGTGAGTGTGATGCCATTTCAGTATAGGGAAGTGTCGTGTTACAAAAAAAACCAAAACAAAAAAACAGTTTAAAATGATAAGGGTTTAATGGACTGGTTCTTGTATGGAGCTTTTCTACTCTACTACGCACTATATACTACGACATCCCTCATTCAAACAATCAGTTTTTATTTGCTTTCTAGTTCATTCGCACACATTCACACTCCCATGATGGACCGCAACTTGGAGTTGAGCATCTTTTTCAAGGATACTTTGGCATGACTGTCAGCCAGGGATTGAAGCACCAACTTTTCAAGGTTCAAGGTTCTTTATTTGTCACATGCATAGTTATACAAGTATAACACACAGTGAAATGTAGCCTGACACGCTCCTCGACATGTGCACTTTTTGGTTAGTAGATGACCTGGTTAATCTCCTGAGATGATCTGAGTTTTGTGAGATGGCACGTTATCCTGGTGAAAGCAGCGATCAGAAGATGGGGACGCTATGGTCATAAAAGGATAGATATGGTCTCAACAATACTCAGGTAGGCCTCAGTTGGTACTAAGGAAATACACCCACACCATTACACCACCACCACCACCAGCCTGAACCACTTATACAGGCAGGATGGATCCATGCTGTCACGTTGTTACATTGAATTCTGACCATGCTTTTTGAATGTTGCAGCAGAAATCGAGACTCATCGAGGAGTTGAACAGGTATACCTAATGAAGTTGGGTGTGAGCATATTAATTTTTCTACTGCAAAGGTCAAACTTCAACTGAGAATTACTATACGCTGAGCAAGAGAAGCCTTACTGGAAATAACTTCTAGGAACCTCTCCCTTTCCCTTTTACGGAGGACTGGATGTACTTCTTGACTCTGAAATTTAGCCTTGCACATACAGTTACAGTCAAGTTCTGCTACTCGAGTAACATCACTAGACTTCTTGGACCCAAATTGTGGTTACTGGTCGTACTGCAGCAGCTGTGCATTTCCACTACAGCGCTCGACAGCTAAGCATCTATATTTAGCCGAATGTTAGTAGAGGGGAGCTCATACTTGAACAGCCTTGAATGGGCAAGAAGACTCACCACGGTAACAGCACCATGGTACCAACAGAGGCTGTTGCAACTGAAAAGCACTGAGAACTAATTAAAGGAAAAAGGCTTGGAAGCTTGTTTTTCAAGAACAATGCACCACACACACACACTAAGCAGATCTTTTTTCTTATGTAGCAACGTGCTGATAAAGCTTTAGCCTTTTATTGGTGGTTGACTTAAGCATGCTGCAAGTGGAATACAGTCATAGTGAGAAGGGCAGAGGCAGGTCAGCTGTTTAGTTGAGGTCACTGGCATTCACTGTCAGGATTAGATGACAGCTGATACAATATCTGTATGTGTTTGCTGTTGCTCTACTGTACTTTTGCAGAAAACTGGACTTCCTCCTCCAACTTTTCTGCACAAGATGTTCGCCTTAATTTAGCTTTAAACTGTTAACAAAGGGCGAAATAAAATGTGAACTTGCAAACCACAAGGGAACTCAAGAGTGCTTTGTTTTTTAGTTACACATTTATAGATGAGGCTTTTGTAACACATTTGTTTTTAAAACGAAAATGCATCGTCAGCTAGCAGTTCGTTTTTTTTTGTCACAGTATGTATTTCATGATTTGGCTGTTTAGAAAGACAGGTTATCTTCACAGTATCTTATACCGACAAAGTGCAGTTACAAAGGTACAGCAGATAACAAGGTAACTGTGAATCAAACTGAGTCATTGTCAGTTCCAAAGTTGTGCAATTGTGTTTTTGGGGGTGGTTGGAAGTTCTTTCGAAGTGTTATGACGTTGAGATTAAGTAACCCAGCCTCAATTCTCTGATCTGTTGTATAACATCCGTCTCCGAGACTGCTCCATTTGGTTGAGAAAAGTTCCCAAGCCAAATGCTAAACCTCAAATGCTGATCTCATTACAAATTTCAAGATGCGTTTTATTATAGTATATGATGGTATAAAGTTGGATTTCTATTTAGTTACAAGAACATCAAAAGCAAGAAAAAAAGAAGAGAAATTCAGACGCATGGTCAGGTGATGTGGCTCGAGGGTCTCGCTGTAATGATTTAGCCGGCAAAGTAAACAGAACTCTAAACTCCCCAAACATTGAGGGGTCAGATATTGGATGCTAGGTTTGACAATAGTGCTCTTGTTGACAATATTTCAGTTCAAGTGTTTAGTACTTCAGTAAATAAATCAAGACAAACAATGTGATGTAGGCCCTGATAGTAGAGAAGCTGAATGGCTGACTGATTTTGACATTGGGTCAGTATGTTTGTTAGTGGAGTGTATGAACATCTACTGTATGTAAAAAATAAAGACAATACAAACTTGCACATTCTTGCAAATAGAAACTGTATGTTTATGGTTTCTGGATTTTTCTTAATTTGTCTTTTTTTTTTTTTTTAATAATACAGCAGTGGATGGGAAAAGAGTCTAACCAGTGCTTTTTACCACAATGGCTAACCAATTGGTGCTTTGCTAAACTGCATAATTTCACCCCTTAAAAGCTTTTCACAGGCAGAATTAACGTACGGAAGAAAAGGTTTTGAGTTACATAATTTCTAATGATAAGCTACACTAAGGGTCGGGTATTGAATTGTGAGCTGTGATTGGGCCATTTCAGCCAACTGGAAATCTGTGTAACTTTAGATAATCTGCTGAGCAGCAGGGAATGTGTCTCCCTCCTTCAGTCACATGCTGCTTAAGAAATGAAAGCAAGCTGGAGGAGGGCGTTGACGGCATGAAGGGGAGTGTTTCGGTTCAGCCAATCAATTTGCACAGCCCACTCCTCCTTGACAAGGCTTTGTGTAATATTTGGCCCGCCCTGTGATCAGAGGATGAAGTTTGCATATCTTCATACGTCAATAAAAACAATGTAGTAATCTCCCACTATGGCGTGGCTCAACAGTTTATCTGTCTAAATGTCAAGTCAGTTTTGTATTTTTCCATAGCCAGGGAAGTGGAGCTTCCCATTTTCATTTTCGAGTTTGATAGGAGACAGACATTTTAACATGTGCATGCTATCGGCCTTTTAGGGGGACGGACCTTTTTTTCCTCGTTTTTTCTTGAATAACTGATAGACATCCGTTTTAAAATGAATCCTGTCGTAGCTGTCAGGTAGGGTCTTACGAATCATAGGAATTTGACTTGAGGCATTTTCACAATACATCACTAGCGAGTTCCAGCTTGCTTGGTTAAGTCAAAGTAGAAAAACAAATCATAAACTACTGCTCCAGGTAAAAAGGTGGGGAAAGAAATAACATAATAGTGGGAAAAAAGTTATACAAAAATCACAATTGCTTAAATAATATGAGAACAGGTACAACTTCACACAAACTAATCACTCCTTTTGGTCACAAGATGAACATCTGCTTTGTCACAGAAAACTCAAGTTCATATTTTAGAGCTCTGCATAGCAAAATATAAAACTGCCACTTGAAATCTGAACTCTACAAATTAAGAGTTTTTCCTGTGTATAGGAGGCTATATATTGTTGGACAAGCAGCCCCAATGAGATGAGATTTCTGACAAAGCAGAGGACAGAAGCTCTGACTGAGGTGCACAAAGATCCTGAAATGGATACAAACCTAAGGTGCTACTCCATGTACAGCAACTTGCCACCTAATTCTTCATAGCCCCTCAGAGGGGGAAATATTAGAACAATTCAAAGTGCCCTTTTTATGGAAACTAAACTGTTTAGTAGGTCTCTGTAGAAAAATGCATTCTTTATACAGAAGTACAGAGTAAAACCTGATTTAAACAGAAGGAAAACTACAGCAGAGGTCTGTGTGGTTATATGACTGATGCTGCCACCTGCTGAAAATGTGATGTGAAACATTTGTCAAATCAAAGTGATGCCGTATTTTTCTATGTTCCAGTATTATATTCATGTTTAAAATCAGAATCTCTGTCATATAAGATGATAAGGAAAAAAAAAAGTGGTGCTCAGCACCATAAAACTGGACAGCAATGCATGGCTTTTATACATTTTATATGTAAAGTGTCATTCTCAAAAAGATATTACAGTATCAAAAATAAGCCTCTCAACAATCCAAAATAAATCAGAGCACTGAAACCTACAGAACAGTTACCAACCCAACATCTACTAAACTCGGACTTCAAAACTAATTTCCCTCATTTCTTAAACACAGGATTGCTGACAGACCGATGATCAGCTTAAAACACTTCGCACAAAGAGTTCAAATCTTAATTTAACAAAACAGAATCTTTGTAAACACAAGAATCACAGGACATGGAGGACAACACTTTTAGGACTCTGTGCTGAAGAGTACCTGCTCTTTCTAAATGTAACTATTAAAAAAAAAGTAACAATTTTCAAAATGTCCAGTCAACTTAAATGTGTCCTCAATATGTGAATCAGAGAATAACACAACTGTCCAAGGTCAAGAATTGCAATTAAACCTGAAAACAACTCCCAGCCATAAACTGTGCTCTTCCTTCTTGCGAAAAAAAAAAGGCCTGAATACAAGTCTCCATGTTAGATCTCTGCTGACAGTCACTCTAAATGATCCTTCTTATACCCTTAATGCACAAGAGTGCTCTGGAGGAGTGCAGAACTGCAAACGAAGCATTACTCCTCTGTGTGTGGAGCTCCTTTATGGTCGTAATCTGTTGATTGCTCAGCGTTTGTCTCGCCTTTTATCAATTTCCTTTCGAATTCGAACCTTCAGAGCTGCCCGCATGGCTGCATCCAGGATGTTCTTCTCTGCAACACGTTCTACCACCTTCTCAGGCTTGTCTTCCTTCAGAAACAGAGGGCATTTAAAGGAATTACACACAGGAAATGACCAAAGAGCTGAAAACACCATAAAAAGAAATCGGCATTAACCTTGTGCACAAGGATGGATGTAATGGTACCAGAATCTGCTTCATATTCAAGCCAAAAGAGTTCAGTCCCACTGGCGTCAGTCTCTGTGCTTGATCCACTCTCGTTTTCTTCAGCATCAGCACCGGCCCCTGGCTCTGAACCATCTGAACAATGAGCGCACACACACACACACACACACACACACACACACACACACACACACATTATCTTCCCGCTAATGGGTGCACAATCAGCACAAAAGTCAAGAGAAAGCACATCAGTCTTACGTCTTCTTCGAGGATGGTACACTTGCATGTCAGGTCGACGGGGTCTTCGAGGGGTTGTGGTGTGTCTCCGCCGCTGAAGCTCTTTGGCTTGTTTCACTTCTTTATCATAGTCATCTCTGGAGAAAGGGAATCAAAATTTTGTTAATGCAGAAAATATGACAACTTGGTTGTTCCATGGCATATGAATAAATAAATAATAAAAATAAAACCTAAATCAAGAACATGTAATAAACAATTTTTTCATTCAAAAAGAAAGAAAAGAAAAGATTAAGCCTCAGAAATATTTTTAACTCTTCCCTGTGATGCTCTCATTTTCATCTTACTGTTAATTTTACCTGGCTTTTTTTTTAATTACATGAAATTAATGCTAAAACAGCAGAATGAAACAACCGCATTTAGTAATAACCTGTCATGTGGACTACTATCAAAGTCACAGATTGCAGAATTCTCCATTTATTCAAACCCAAGCATTAATGGAGTAACACTGTTTTTTTAATTGTGATTTTTGACTTGACTAACCACTGTATATAGAGGTCACCTTTTAAATAAAATTGAAAGACACTGACAGCAAAATGCCCCTTTTTACCAGTCAGCCAGTCTTCAGCCAGTATTGAGAAGCTTAAATACAGGCTTGCAATGTAATTTGGGGATTTTCTTTGAACAGTCTTTTTGTGTGTGAAATGATTCATGGACATGATATCCATGCCTACATATGCATGTATGTAAATTTCTAACAGTTTGTTGTATAGTTCAGAAAATGCATTATGAAAGTAGGTCGTTCCTATGTAAATTTGGCACAAAAAGTAAGGTCCATTATTTCTTTCTTGTAACAATCCACCTTGCAAATAAATCTCATACCGTTGGAAGCCTTTTTATTTGCCCTTCAGTAGTCCCACATTTCTAAGGAAAATGCATTTTTCCTAACATATGCATTGAATGATCAGCAGAGGTGAGTATGGGGGTTTTGCCATGAAAAACCTGCTAAATCTTCTCAATACCAAACAGCCTATTCTGCTATTGACTCTTGTTTGGTGTTGTCTACTGAACTAGATGATTTAGGTCTTAAATTTTTTTTTAGCAATTTTTTAATCCAAGAAATATGGGGCTATGCATGCAGCAGTAACCATACGCAGCCTCAACAGCTTGGCATCTTCTACGCTGGTCACCGGTTTGGTCCACATCCAAGCTGATCACATAACTGTTCAACAGGGTCAGGACTTCAGGTAGGACATTCCATCCTCTTCACTCCCAAAGACCGGAGCTGAGGTGGTCCGCTCTGTTGTGGTGACCACCATTTGCAGAATCTCATCTCAATATCTCTTGCCTTGAGATTGGCTCAAATTTTGGCAAGCCTCGTTTTTCCACCAAAGGAGATGCTGCCCCACGTTATAACACTACCTCCACCAAAAGCTGCTACCCTATCAGTGCAGCAATCATCACAGTGTCCCAGTGCACATGTTGCCAACAGCAGCGCAAATTTGCCTGATGGTGAACAGCAGTCATGGCAAGCCTCCTGGCAGCCCTATGACCCTGGAGATTGGCCTTGGGAGTCTGGTCTGGATTTTCTGGGTAGAGCGCAGTCAGTCATACTGTTCTGCAAACCTTGACTGAAAATCTACAGAAGTCTGACTTCTGTTCCAAAGTGCTGACAGGGTGAAGAAACAGTCTTCTTATTGTGTCGTCTTCTTGGGATTCCCATTTCGTCGCCTGTCTGACATCCTGCGTCAAATAGAACTTGGCCCTTAATTTGGATAAGGTACTTGAAGTTGCCCTATTGGCACGTACCCTGTAAGGTCCACGATAACAGGTGGTGCTAATCCGGCAACAACCAGACACCTGACTGTCTGTATCCGGGGTACTAGAATCTCAAAACAAGAGTCAGTAGCAGAAAGAAACTGTTTAGGATTCACAGAGAAGATTTGCCAGGTTTTTTCATGGGCACATCCCACAAGTGGCACAATTTAAGAGGACATAAACAGACTTTACAGTGAAATATCACTTATTTTCAAAAGCCAAATACAGATTTTCCTTACCTTTTGTGCCAAGTTTACTTGCTATACTGAAATGCATTTCAAAGAAACCTACAAACAAAAACATTATAGAAGTGAAGTGATGTGTTTAATTGCTTTCCTAGTATTTTTTGGGGTCTGTCGTGTTTTCTGTCAAAAACAAGTTAAAAATGACCCCCCTTTTCACAGATGCACGCACTGATTGAACTCAGTTTTTTTCAGTATGCAGTTGTTCATCATTTTGCTTCTCAGCATCTTAAATCAAAACGAACTGGTCACCAGGCCTCTGCGACCTCCCCATATATTTTAGCTCCGAATGTAAAAGCGTGTATGTTAATAACAAGATAACATTCACTTAATCATAAAATTACTTTTCACTACTAATAACAACGATTATGTTTTTAGCTGAATGACCTATTGCACTAGCATACGCTAATAGCAGCTGAGGAACTCGCCTAGCAATCTGGTTCCTCCGGATATGGTGCAGGAAGCCGTGGCTCATATCCAAGCGGCCACCTGGTTTGTATTTCAGCTCGTGGACCCCCTCTTCTCTTAAAACATCCATTTCAGCAAACCGCTTCCAAACAAAGTCAGTATTTAAGCACTACTGATTGCAACAAGTCCCAATCAGAGCACTGTGAACGGTCAAAAAGCTATATAGCTACGGCTAACTAACGATAACATGTTGTCCAATTATAATGCTCCCTGAGTTAATAAAAATGTTATAACTAAATTGCACACCATAAACAAATACCCATACATGACAAACCTTTATATATATATTATATATATATATATATAAAAGACAAACAAAGGTCCAGTTAGAGTTTAGAAGTTAGGCAAGTTATTATATTAGTTTTTGGTAAGTGATTAACCAGCGTGTATAGCGTTAGTAGGTTTTTAAACTCCGGGTTAGGTTTTAGTTTGCTGCTCCACGGCTACAACGCACAATCGCCGCGAGTTTCGAGGCGCACCGTGTCTGACCCATTCATCACTCCCTCCAAATAACGTAAAGTTTTAGCTTCTCCATTGTTTTGACGCCGTCTCTCTGCTGCTATGGTTTCTTTGAAGCGTGAAAGAGAGGTGGATTTAGATGATGATGACAATGAAGACGGAGGTAAGTATGTTCCTCAAACGTATGCCCTGCGTTTGGTTAGCAGTTAGCGTTGTTGTTAGCCAGTGGTGTGTTCGTTTTTTTTTACTGGCCTGTCCAGTAACGTATAGACGGATCAATAAGTGTCTCCACTGTGTGCTAAAAACAACGATACCCATCATCTTAAAGCACCCAGTGTTTGAAAACAAGCATACCTCACAACATTAAAGCTAAGCTAGTTAGCATGTTTAGCTCATTGCTTTGAAATGTTGGTACATGGTTTGGCTTGACATTTGTTCTTGGGCCACTTCACGTTGCAGTGGCAGCCAAAGTGGGACGAGGACATGCAGTAGAAGACCGAAGAAGCCGCCACTGTCCTTACCTTGACACCATAAACAGGTAGGCCGGAGTAGACTGTGTATTGCTATTAAAGCTGTATTCCACCTCTGCAGGTGAATTCACGTCTGTCAATCCTGCAGGAGTGTGCTGGACTTCGACTTTGAGAAACTCTGCTCCATCTCTCTCTCCCACATCAATGTCTACGCCTGCCTTATATGTGGGAAATACTTTCAAGGTAGGCAAATTGACATTTTAACTGGGGATCAGAGACCCTGTTGTATTTGTACTGATTTGTGTGGGTTTTGTTTTGTTTTTTGTAGGAAGAGGTCTGAAGTCTCACGCGTACACTCACAGCGTACAGTTTACCCATCATGTGTTCCTCAATCTGCATACACTCAAGTTTTACTGTCTGCCAGATAACTATGAGATCATTGATTCATCACTAGAAGATATCACAGTAAGTAAAGTAATGTTTTTCATACTAAAACTAAAATTCATGTAATCTCACTGGCCACTTTATAGGGTACACCTTATTACTACAGGTTTGGACTCCTTTTACCTTCAGAGCTTGCTTATTAATTCTTCATGGCAGAAATTCAACAAGGTGATTGAAAATTCCTCAGAGAAATTGGTCCATTTTGACATGATAGTGTCAGACAGTTGCTGCAGATTTGTCAGCTGCACATCCATGATGTGTGGCTCCTGTTTCATCACATCCCATTGCTTTGAAATCTGGTGACTGGAGGCAATTTGAGCATTTAAACTCACTGGACCGTATTCACTTATCTCTGTGATCAGGATAGACAGCATTAGCTACACCAGAGGGACAGCTCAGGTTGAGCAGTTTAGAGGTGAAGTTAGAGACAAGTCTGAGGGAGGTTTGGACATGTGCAGAGGAGGGATAAGGCATATACTGGGCTGTAATGAGAAGAGGTGAAATTGAGGCAGATGATCCGCTGTGATGCCACCTAATAGGAGCAGCCGAAAGAAGAAAAAGAATCTACAGTGTAAATATATATCTATGCTAAAGGTTAAATTACATTCAAAATATTTTGACTTTAGTGACTTTTTTTTAAGCTGAATTGAGTGAATAAATATCTTCCAGTCTGAATTGTGACTGGATTGACTGAAGAAGCACCAGTGTTTTCAGTCTGATATGATACTAACCATGTTCTGTTTGATTTTGTCATTATTTCTGAGCTCTGGCTTTGGAAGAGTTACCACAAACAGCTGATTTGCTTACATGCAGCAGACTGTGACAGCACTGAGCAGCTCCTTCAGTGGGAGACTGCGGCACCCACGGTGTGGGACGGAGAGATTTCGCAGGTCTTTCCTCCCCACTGCTGTCAGACTCCATAATAAAGACTTTAACTGATCAAGCAAACACATCCATACATATGCAATAATACTAAGTGCAATAATCCTTTCTGTCATCGTTGTATTTTTACTCAGTTGTATATAGTATTTGTATTTGTATTCTATTTTTATCTTATTGTATATTTATTTTATTTTATTCTACTGTATATAGTATTTTATTTTATTCTATTCTGTACAGTTGTGTACTGTATTTATTCTTATTGTATTCTAATTTTTGCCTCATAACTTTTGCACTGTCCACTTCCTGCTGTGACAAAACAAATTTCCCACGTGTGGGACTAATAAAGGTTATCTTATCTTATCTTATCTTATTTCTTCTCTCTACAGTACGTGCTGAAGCCAACTTTCACCAAGCAGCACATTGCGGGGCTGGACAAGCAGGGTAAACTGTACAGAGCCTATGACGGTACCACCTACTTACCGGGCATTGTAGGGCTCAACAACATCAAAGCCAATGACTATGCCAATGTGGTGTTACAGGTATGGATATCTACCACTCTAGATTTTTATTAATTGTTGTACTTTTTTTGAATAATATCCTCCCTTCTCATTTGTGTCTCTCTTTTCAAGGCTTTTTCTAATGTTCCACCTTTGCGAAATTACTTCCTGGAGGAGGAAAACTACAGAGGAATCCGCAGGCCCCCGGGAGACATCATGTTTCTCTTGGTGCAGAGGTTTGGTGAGCTGATGCGCAAACTTTGGAATCCAAGAAACTTTAAGGCCCATGTGTCGCCCCACGAGATGTTGCAGGCTGTAGTGTTGTGCAGCAAGAAGAACTTCCAGATTACAAAGCAAGGTATTGCTTTACATTCACTAAGTTGTACTTTCTGGGCTTAGGTAGGCTTTCAATACAGGTTTTGGTGCTAATTGATTGTTTTCTGTTCTGCAGGTGATGCTGTGGACTTCATGACGTGGTTCTTAAATGCCCTGCATGGTGCTCTCGGAGGCACAAAGAAGAAGCCATGTAAGTGGGAAAAAAATTGGATTTGACTCTTAAGTTTGGTTCTAATGCAGTAGTGCATCTTTAGCCTTCTGTTGTGATATTAAAAGCATCTTAAGGACTTTAAGGGTTAATTTAATTTGTATTTTTTTGATTCTCAAACCTTGGGTTTCATACAGAATCTGCAGTCTCTGCACAAAATCATATTGTGACTGTGCAGTGTGATGGACAAGCTCCGTGGACTATGACGTTTGCAGATGACATTGTTACTTGTAGTGAGAATGTAGAGCAGGTGGAAGAGATCACTTCGACGGTTCACCTCATTATGAAGCCACTAAACCTCCCTTTTCTTGCCCTTCTCCCCTCATAGCAATCATTACAAAAGCATTTCAAGGCTACATGCGGATCTTCTCCAAAAAACTCCCACACCCAGATTTGGTGAGTTTCTTGCTTGTGTTATAAGATAATTGTTTAACATATGGACCTGAATAAGTTTAGTAATAGAAAAACTTGACTTTATTTGTTACTTATTCAAATTCTTTTTAAGTTCTGCACTATTTAAGATTCAGTTCTTCTAAGAGTCCAATAGCATTTTACTATGTATTCTGTGAAAGTATATAACTCATTTCCTGTGAATTGAGTTGTTTATGTTTTGATGACTTTGATTTTTAAAATCTTACAGCCGCCAGAGGAAAAAGAGGCTCTGCTTACAACAGATGAGTATCAGGAGCAGATGTCTGAGTCTTCCTTTCTGTTTCTGACCCTCGACCTCCCAACTGCTCCACTGTACAAGGATGAAAAAGAGCAGCTTATAATCCCTCAGGTCCCTCTCTTTAACATCCTGGCCAAGTTCAATGGCAGCACAGAGAAGGTACCGATTCATTTTAATCCTACTGGCTTTGATAATCACTCTCACAAAGTAAAAGAGCTTGCAAATACTGCCATGTCAATATCGCAGTGGAGTGATCTGTACTACTGATGGCTGTGCAGTAATATAAAGTAGAAAGTGCAAAATTGAACTAAAGGTGTCAACACTAGGTGACAGTGTTTTATCAGAAACGGTTAATGTAGCTGACACAACTACAGCCTATATCTTCCTCTCTCCTCCACTGTGCTTGCACCGATGTGGAGAACAGCTGCGCACCTCTTGAGTTTGTGCCACACACTTAGTGTCAGAATGAAGGAAGTGCGCTGCGTATATCAAGCGCAGCATTATGCCCTCTAACATCCATGACGTAGCCACTGGGTTTAACAACTTTTATTGCAGAAAACCTGCAGTGATACAAAAGTTTGCATTGAAACTTAGGTTTTTACAGTCTATAAGCATTATTAGCTTTTCCGTTAATATCCACGAACTGGATATGTGGTGCAAAGCTTAGACATGTTTGTCTTGTTTTGCTCCTGGTTATTATTGCTTTGGTTCTTTGCAACCAAGCGTGATTTCTGTCTAGCATCATGAGAAGTTTCACCTTTCAGGCTGTTCTCTAGAATCCCTTTCCTTCCACGTCTGCCTCTACATCGACATTTCTCCTCAGGGCAGTCCTCGATGCTACAGCTAATGGCCATTCAGTCATGTGGTACAAATTGGTGTTGCATAAAAGTCCACTTAATTTGATTCAAAACAATCTCTTCCTCCAAAAAAAGAAAGAAAAATCTGTTGATAACATTAATTTTGAAAGGGTGTCTATTTTAATTGAAATTAGAGCATTTAAAGCTTAGTGTTACTTAGATGTGAGTTCTATTAATAATTGAACACTGAGAACAAATCTGTGTATTTTCCCTTAATTATAGGAATACAAAACCTACAAAGAGAATTTTCTCAAAAGGTTCCAGTTGACCAAACTGCCTCCGTACCTCATCTTTTGCATCAAAAGATTCACCAAGAACAACTTCTTTGTGGAAAAGAACCCCACAATTGTCAACTTCCCTATAACGTAAGTGCCATTCGTGTATTCAAAATGCAGCCTTGATCAAAGACATTATACTTACTGCGTGTTGTATCTCTTGTGTGTTCATTGTGTCTTCGGTTTAAATGACGGTATGTCGTCCCTTTGTGTAATTCAACAGAAATGTAGACCTTCGTGAATACTTGACAGAAGAAGCTCAAGCCACCGAGAAGAACACGACGTATGACCTCATTGCAAATGTAGTGCATGATGGGAAACCCACTGAGGGAGCGTACAGAATACATGTTCTGCATCATGTAAGCATCTAGAACTTTTTGGTACTGCTAATAGAATTAACCGAGCACGTTAATGCTTTTAGCCAAATTGATTTTGTAAACTGTGGCTTGTCTTAAACGGCATCCGTTTGTCTTTGTGTTTAATCAGGGAACTGGAAAGTGGTACGAGATGCAGGACCTGCAGGTGACTGACATCCTCCCTCAGATGATCACACTTTCAGAGGCTTACATCCAGGCAAGTCGACCACTCAGTTTTATGTGCAACATCCACAGTTTGAAGCAGACCATTGCATCTTCGGACTGTGATATTGACGACATGCGTTAATTGTTTAACAAGGAGTCCTTGTAGTTGACAGTGTGCTTTCTCCTCCCCTCTCAGATCTGGAAGAGGCAAGAAAGCAATGATGGAAGAAACAACCACATGGGGATTTAAAGTATTCCTCAGTGTGTGAATAACCAGAGGCTTTGTGATTGTCCTGGACATGAACTGGGTATTTATGTGTTTTAAAACAACAGAATGTTGAATGAGAGTGGCAAGAGAGCATCAGGGCATCCTTTACAACCACATGAAGCAAATGTCTGCTTGTTTTTTTTTTTCTTTTTTCCCCACAGTTTTATCTTTTTACTACTTGGAAGTTTCTAAATAAACCAGGTCCAGTACACATGTCTGTCTGCAGGTTACATTTTTTTTACACCACACCTTTGATATAATTTAATACCATTTTTATTCATATGTGGTCATTTGCAACAGCAGTCAAGGCAAGATCAAATAATGTTACAGAAGCAGCAGCTGTGTCGATCAGTCAGTAGTTTCCATTATATTCTTAGAGCTCAGCGTGTGGCTTGCAGATTTTCACATTGATAATAACAGCTATTGTAATACACAGAATAAGACTTACTGTTCAGCCTTAAACTAATGTTTCAGAATGAACCCCAGCCTCAGTGGGACACTTCATGCAAACTGGAAACTTCATGTGTAACATTCATAAGGCTTATTGACTGGAATATGGAAAATTTACCCATAAAACAGCAACAATAACAAAAATGTAAAAAACAAACAATCAGTGCATCACAGGTAGAAAACATTTAACAGTTGATCAGTTTAATAAAAAGTAGGTCACTGTGTGCACAAGGCTGCAGTCAGTCTGGCAGGCTTCACTCATTCTTCTTCCACATGTATTTCTCACAGTAGGCTTGATTCTGCAGATTGAAAACACAAAGATCTGAAACAAACGTAGCGTCTCACAGAGTAGCAGTCTTCTTTGTGTATGTCAGAGGACAGGAGAAGACATAATTAAAAGACACATTCAATTAACTGGTGATTTTAACATTTAACCTGGGGTAGACCCCAACCTGACCAGTCTCAGTGGATGGAAATTGCTTGTATTCTGATCAGAGAGGACATTATGTTACATGTTTGCCACAACTAAAACTCAGGGCAGACTGAGCTGTCTTTCCATACAGATCCTGATATTTATATAAGGAGTATTACTGATGCAATCAATAAACATAAAAAACTCATCAATAGGCTAAATTATTAGAAAAGAGAGATTGGAAGACTCTTTAACAGATAGCAAGGGTTTATCAAATACACAGAAGAGTAAGAGCTGGGTCCAGCTGGCGATCTGAAGTGTTTTTCTTTAAGATGGGATGCATAACTTTAGGCAGCCAGTGGCAAAATCGATTTAATTGCTGTATATTTAGTTTTCACATGGATGTTCATGTCTTTTATCATTTCACACTACTAATAATAAAGAATTTCACGTACACCACACTCCTGAGCAGTTTCAGCATCTTTGCACCAGTAGCTTGGTCCCCAGGTACAACGATTCTTTCCCAGCGGTTCCAGCTGCTTCGAGGCCACACACAGATCAGCTCTCTGCAGGACAGATGGAAAGAAACATCATGAGAACATGAACAACACCTAAAGAATGACAGCTGCTCATGAGTGGTGCCATCAAGTGGTTACTTGTGTGTCTGTGATTGATATTGCCCTGACTGGAATGATTCACATCGTAAATTTGCAGATCAGTGCACGTTTGTGAAGGTTTTAGTTGCTGAATTTCTGTGTTGCTGCAGGCTGTGGTAAAAATTTGAATTAGTGCTGATACAGACTCTATGTTGCTATTCAGATGTAAACCCATTGACAATAACCTTTAGTTTATTCTTACTTCACATGCATGAGGATATCCCATCTGGTTTCCCAAGACCTTCTGCAGCCGTGAGCCGTAGATACTGGTGAAGGCTTCACACTGAAAAGAGAATCAACAGTATTATCGTGCTGTGACACTTTAAAGACTCGAGCGAAAGTCCAGACAAGAAGCTGAATGATCGCATAAAAAGGTTGGAGAAATTTACCAAAAGGCTCACTGGCTTCAAGTGTTTTAAAGTTCCATATAATTTGTAAAGAGTGTTGTTCTAAGAGTACCACTGTTAGCTGAGAGTCAGACCTTAGGGATGGCGGTAGGGTGGATGTCACACACAGACTCCAGGAAAGCATAAGTTTGAGCTTCAGTGGCGTTGAGGCCCTGGTGTAGTCGGCTCAGCGCAGCCAGTATGCGGCATGACTCACAGTCTGATGGGAGGAACACCTCTGGAGAATCAGCAACAGTAGAGCATTAATTAGGTGAATGAGGAAGTGAGCCAGGTCCAGTCTATACATCAATAACGACAAACCTGGAACCGGCTGCTCATTGAACAGACAGAGGTGCAGAAGACTGCATATCGTGTGAGGTGCAGCAGAAGACAAAAGGAATTCGACAATCTCGACGCCATATTTATTGATGAAATCATCACACTGGTCCTTATAGTGCTTGGGTATAAGATCGCAGACCTCCCCCATGACCTTCTTTATAGCATCCTGCAGGGCAAGAAGGACAAGGCAGGGTTTACACGATGTGATGGATGGTACGGTTCTTTAAATGAACCAAAGTAAAGAAAAGATGACCTCAGTCATGTTTTTGGGCAGCAGACTCTCCAGCTTCTTGATGATAAACAAACACAGGGTGCAAACTGGGTTGAGCTCGTCCTGGACAGAGAATTAGCCGATAAGAGGCCCATTTCATAAAATTCACAAAGGTTTCACTTCACTTTTCAATTTATATTCGACTTCTGCTTTCTCATACTGACATCTGTCTTTGTTCCTGTGGCCAGTGTATCTGTGCCAGCTGCATGGTGGGAGAGTTTCTGCACTTTCTCTTTCTCGTGAGGAGCACAAAGTCCAAAAGCTGCACAAAGCTCTCCTGGTTTCTACAAAAAAGCAAAAACAAAAAAAACAACAACCCCAAAACACAATATATCAAATATTTTACATCAAGTAAAAGGACTCTCAGAAGGCTTCAGTGTTTATGGTCTTCTTTCATAAAAAGAAGCCTCACTTGACGTTAAACTCACCACGTGATCAGGGGTTTGATGCAGGATTTTGGGCAGGTAAGTCTTCACCTGTAAATCACACTCTGGCACCTGCTCTTCAGGGAGGCGGCGGCACAAAGCGTGCAAGCTTTCATATACGACTCCCTGCAAACGCATGGAGAGAAATATTACAAGGGTGTGGCGGCCACTTTATTTAATAAGCATTTCTTCAAGCCCAGTTCGTGTCGCGAGTAAAACAGTGAAGTGAAAGTAAAGTGAAACCGTTCTTTACCTTGGTATCGCTGCTGAAAATCATGTTGGCCGACAGCTGGATGATCTGGCTGCATTCTGGACAGATATCCAACGTCTGCTGAAGCCACAGTGACAAAATTGCTCAGTTTTCGCGCTTTCATGTTATGCAAACAGATACAGTTTTGTTTATTTTATTTTTTTCAATACATGTGCTCTTTTCGAGGCTTACCAGAGATTTCTGCTTTATGAATGACAAAGGGTCAGTAATAAACCTGGAGTCTCCTTCAGTCAAAAGAGAAAAGAAACAGAAAACAAGACAGAAGATTGCAGGTAATGGCTTCAGCATCGGTTAGCATATAGTTACAACACTACAAGGGGGTTATACGTTTTCAATAAACAGCAACAACAGCCTGGTGTAAGTTTACATTATATATTGTATACAGTATAACTGAATAATGAATAAATGTCGTCTGGTGGGGGGGCGCAGTGATGCAGACATTAATATGATTGTGAGTAAACGTCCATCTTACCGGGCCACAGGGACACCGCGAGGATCACGAGAACAAATCCAGATGCAGACATGGTTTAAGCAGCAGAGGACAACACAGATCGGATAATTTTGACTAGAAAAACATCGGTGCAGCTGTTTGGGTTGCAGCGGAAGTACAGATCGATCGTCTTTACCCTCTCAGAACGTCATGCGCAATGCGCAGGCGCCTATGGACTATTAAAGGCCATACGCTTCAAATTAAATCTCTAAACTTCCTTAGTTATCTATTGCAGTGATAAATACAGGCTAAGAGTGGATAAACGAACATTTTCCGAGCCTTGGAGGCGCATGTCTTTTAGGGGTGTCTGGTATAAAAACTTGACGCTCTTGACATAACATGAAAAGCAGAAGGGAATTGAGAGTCAAGGCTCCTTCGCCAAGAACGTGGCCACTTTTTTTGAAGTTTTATTTCAGGTTGTCTGGAACCTCCACTATAATTCACTCGGTTCTTCCTGTGCCCATGCGCCATGCCTCATCAGATTCAGTTAGTGTCAAACAACACGTATCACGTGCCTCTACCTTGGCTCATGAAGAAATCTAAAATGACCACCAGATGGCAGCAGAGCTGAGTAAATGTATCTGAGCTGAGGCCGGAGGGCGACAGAGCACTTTAAGAACTTATTCTGTTGAATAAATTACTGTAATAATCGTAATAATTACGATATGTCATAGACCCGAAAATACTGCCACAAGACGTAAGATTTAAGATTTATAAAATATATAAAAGCTTTATTTTTTATTTCACAACTATCGTTTTATTTAGTTTAGGGATTTCAAGCAAAGGCTGAGTGGAGGTGACCTAGGACTACAAATCTGTCCACACCAATATACTACTACTACTACTACTAATAATAATAATGATAACTTTATTTATTAAGGCTTTATGTATAAAGCACTTTCAAACAAAGTGCTGAACAGTTATTGAAGATAAAAAAAAGATAAAAATAAATAAATACAAGCAATACAGAAAAAACAATACAATTTAAAAAATGATAACAATTTAAAAACTAATGGGCATAAAACTAAGACACACACATATAAAATACACGCCACACTTAAAAAGGGATCTATACAAAATAATTAGCCTCTTCTAGTTACCCTGCAAATAAGAGCAATTCCTTATCATAATTGTGAATATTACATTATGAAACCTGCAAATGAAAAATAAAACAGTCAATTAGTTGTTTGGTTCTGGACCCTTTTAGAAGTCTGCCCGTGCAATGCTGACCACTCCACTGTTTGCTTATTCACCCATTGTGTTTTCAGCAACTTTGCAATGAAGATGGAGCCCTTCATGATTGCAGGGTTCAAAATATAGTAAAGCATAACTTACTAAACTAAACTTAATTATGTTTTCTGGGAGACTTATTGAAACAGGAAGTCATTTAAATAGAATTAGTCTGACAAAGTGAAGCAGGTTGAAAGATTTTAATAAGCAAGACCTGATGCCAGGATCTAAAGAATCACCTGAGAAATAAATTCAGTGACATCTATCAGTCTGCAAAGGGTTACAAAGCCATTTCTAAAGCTGTGGGATTCCAATTTTCATAAAAATTGAGGAAGACATACAGTGGGGCAAAAAAGTATATAGTCAGCCACCGATTGTGCAAGTTCCCCCACCTAAAATGATGACAGAGGTCAGTAATTTGCACCAGAGGTACACTTCAACTGTGAGAGACAGAATGTGAAAAAAAAATCCATGAATCCACATGGTAGGATTTGTAAAGAATTTATTCGTAAATTATGGTGGAAAATAAGTATTTGGTCACCTCAAACAAGGAAAATCTCTGGCTCTCACAGACCTGTAACGTCTTCTGTAAGAAGCTTTTCTGTCCCCCACTCGTTACCTGTATGAATGGCACCTGTTTGAACTCATCATCTGTATAAAAGACACCTGTCCACAGCCTCAAACAGTCAGACTCCAAACGCCGCCATGGCCAAGACCAAAGAGCTTTCGAAGGACACCAGGAAAAGTATTGTAGACCTGCACCAGACTGGGAAGAGTGAATCTACAATAGGCAAGCAGCTTGGTGTGAAAAAATCAACTGTGGGAGCAATCATCAGAAAATGGAAGACATACAAGACCACTGATAATCTCCCTCGATCTGGGGCTCCACGCAAGATCTCATCCCGTGGGGTCAAAATGATCATGAGAACGGTGAGCAAAGATCCCAGAACCACACGGGGGGACCTGGTGAATGACCTGCAGAGAGCTGGGACCAAAGTAACAAAGGTCACCATCAGTAACACACTACAACGGCAGGGAATCAAATCCCGCAGTGCCAGACGTGTTCCGCTGCTGAAGCCAGTGCATGTCCAGGCCCGTCTGAAGTTTGCCAGAGAGCACATGGATGATACAGCAGAGGATTGGGAGAATGTCATGTGGTCAGATGAAACCAAAGTAGAACTTTTTGGTATAAACTCAACTCGTCGTGTTTGGAGGAAGAAGAATACTGAGTTGCATCCCAAGAACACCATACCTACTGTGAAGCATGGGGGTGGAAACATCATGCTATGGGGCTGTTTTTCTGCCAAGGGGACAGGACGACTGATCCGTGTTAAGGACAGAATGAATGGGGCCATGTATCGTGAGATTTTGAGCCAAAACCTCCTTCCATCAGTGAGAACTTTGAATATGAAACGAGGCTGGGTCTTCCAACATGACAATGATCCAAAACACACCGCCCGGGCAACAAAGGAGTGGCTCCGTAAGAAGCATTTGAAAGTCCTGGAGTGGCCTAGCCAGTCTCCAGACCTCAACCCCATAGAAAATCTGTGGTGGGAGTTGAAAGTCCGTGTTGCTCGGCGACAGCCCCAAAACATCACTGCTCTCGAGAAGATCTGCATGGAGGAATGGGCCAAAATACCAGCTACTGTGTGTGCAAACCTGGTAAAGACCTATAGTAAACGTTTGACCTCTGTTATTGCCAACAAAGGTTATGTTACAAAGTATTGAGTTGTATTTTTGTTATTGACCAAATACTTATTTTCCACCCTGATTTACGAATAAATTCTTTACAAATCCTACCATGTGAATTCATGGATTTTTTTTTCACATTCTGTCTCTCACAGTTGAAGTGTACCTCTGGTGCAAATTACTGACCTCTGTCATCATTTTAAGTGGGGGAACTTGCACAATCGGTGGCTGACTAAATACTTTTTTGCCCCACTGTACATGAAAATGTTCTTTTTTAAATTTACCGGCCAATTGAACATGGTTTGTTTATTCAAGTCTTTAAATATTTCAAGAATGTCCCCACAACAAAAATGACTTGAAAAACATGTTTTTGTAAGGTTTGGAGCTAAATGTGGAAAAATGTTGCTGTTAATTTCAGCATGTTTCAGTATACAAACAGCACCCTGCTGTCTCTGCCATTGTACTTTTGCACAGATGCCTTTTCATTTTTAACCCTCTAGATTAGTTGCTGTCCTCAGGCAACAAATTTCCATCTCTTAATTTTTATTTATTTAATAACACTAGACTGTTCATTAAAATGAGGAGCAGAAGAGGGTTGGAGGTGCGGGAATCCTTTTATGACACAAAGCTGTGAGGGCTGCAACCTCTGAGGCTAATCTTATCTTTATACATGTTTAAATAGAAATAACCATATTAATAAAAAATATGTGCATGTGCATGAAGTTGTAAAGAAGTACATCTACTTGTTTAAACACTGAATGTTTTCATTCATGGCAAATTTATGAGTATAGACCACTTTTATCAGGGCAAACACTACGTTGGTGCTTGTCAATTCTAAGTTTGTGGAGCACAGGAGGGAGCACATTCTTGAAATATTTAAAGACTTGAATAAACAAACCATGTTCAATTGGCCGGTAAATTTAAAAAAGAACATTTTCATGTATGTCTTCCTCAATTTTTATGAAAACAAACCTTTTTAAGCTCATGTCACAACATCTAAATCAGTTTAGGACAATCGGGCCAGGACTTTACGTAGGCCACTCCAAAGTCTTCATTTCATTTTTCTTACATCATTAGAGGTGGACTTGCTGGTGTGTTTTAGCTCATTGTCCTGCTGTTCTCCTTCAGGATGTTTTGGTAGACAGCAGAATTCACTAGGGCAAAACAGCCCCAGACCATCACACTACCACCACCATATTTTACTGTTGGTATAATGTTCCTTTTCTGAAATGAAAGGACAGTGAAAACTTTCTTAATTCTGTTGAATAAAGTTAAATTACTACACCTGATGACCAAAATAAAATTTCAAGCAGCAGAAACTTCAGATGTTCAGATAATGTTAATAAATAAAGTTTAAATTATCAGAAATGAGAGAGGCCAATCAAATTACGTTTTTCGTTTGTTTGTTGGGTGGGGGGGTTTGGGCAGGTAGTATTGTCACCAACATTCAACATTTTTTCTAAGCACAACATAATGTTCTTAAAAATCGAACAAATGACAAATGTACAGTAATAAAAGTTCGTACATTATAGATAAAATATATTCATTTCACTTAATCTAATGACACCTTTACTCTCTCATGCAAAGTACGGAAGTTATTCCTGGAAAATTATTGTTACTGCAGTCAAAGACAAAGACATCTTTTGTTCTTGTCTTTTGGTATTTGTACGCTCCATGTGAGATATTGCAGCCCTACTGCATCTAGGGTAAATGAAACCCAGACGATGCCACTGAGTCACTGCTGTGTTTATTTAAAACTATGATACACTTACTTCTATGTAACTTCTTGATAATCCTAGGTATGTGAACAGCTAATTAAAGCACAGATAGCCAAGAGCTATTGTTCCTGGTTGTGTGCCCATTTCAATGCATCTCTGTCATAACTAAGGGATTATCAAGAAGTTACATAGAAGTAAGTGTATCATAGTTTTAAATAAACACAGCAGTGACTCAGTGGCATCGTCTGGGTTTCATTTACCCTAGATGCAGTAGGGCTGCAATATCTCACATGGAGCGTACAAATACCAAAAGACAAGAACAAAAGATGTCTTTGTCTTTGACTGCAGTAACAATAATTTTCCAGGAATAACTTCCGTACTTTGCATGAGAGAGTAAAGGTGTCATTAGATTAAGTGAAATGAATATATTTTATCTATAATGTACGAACTTTTATTACTGTACATTTGTCATTTGTTCGATTTTTAAGAACATTATGTTGTGCTTAGAAAAAATGTTGAATGTTGGTGACAATACTACCTGCCCAAACCCCCCCACCCAACAAACAAACGAAAAACGTAATTTGATTGGCCTCTCTCATTTCTGATAATTTAAACTTTATTTATTAACATTATCTGAACATCTGAAGTTTCTGCTGCTTGAAATTTTATTTTGGTCATCAGGTGTAGTAATTTAACTTTATTCAACAGAATTAAGAAAGTTTTCACTGTCCTTTCATTTCAGAAAAGGAACATTATACCAACAGTAAAATATGGTGGTGGTAGTGTGATGGTCTGGGGCTGTTTTGCCCTAGTGAATTCTGCTGTCTACCAAAACATCCTGAAGGAGAACAGCAGGACAATGAGCTAAAACACACCAGCAAGTCCACCTCTAATGATGTAAGAAAAATGAAATGAAGACTTTGGAGTGGCCTACGTAAAGTCCTGGCCCGATTGTCCTAAACTGATTGAGATGTTGTGACATGAGCTTAAAAAGGTTTGTTTTCATAAAAATTGAGGAAGACATACATGAAAATGTTCTTTTTTAAATTTACCGGCCAATTGAACATGGTTTGTTTATTCAAGTCTTTAAATATTTCAAGAATGTCCCCACAACAAAAATGACTTGAAAAACATGTTTTTGTAAGGTTTGGAGCTAAATGTGGAAAAATGTTGCTGTTAATTTCAGCATGTTTCAGTATACAAACAGCACCCTGCTGTCTCTGCCATTGTACTTTTGCACAGATGCCTTTTCATTTTTAACCCTCTAGATTAGTTGCTGTCCTCAGGCAACAAATTTCCATCTCTTAATTTTTATTTATTTAATAACACTAGACTGTTCATTAAAATGAGGAGCAGAAGAGGGTTGGAGGTGCGGGAATCCTTTTATGACACAAAGCTGTGAGGGCTGCAACCTCTGAGGCTAATCTTATCTTTATACGTGTTTAAATAGAAATAACCATATTAATAAAAAATATGTGCATGTGCATGAAGTTGTAAAGAAGTACATCTACTTGTTTAAACACTGAATGTTTTCATTCATGGCAAATTTATGAGTATAGACCACTTTTATCAGGGCAAACACTACGTTGGTGCTTGTCAATTCTAAGTTTGTGGAGCACAGGAGAACCTGTGTGCTAAAGTTTTGAAAACTGAGTTTTAGAATTAGATTTGTATTTCCAGGTAAAAGAAACTAAAAAAAGAGACTGTGACTGAAGCCAAATCTGTGTCCTTATCTTGCAGGTGACAAGTCAACAAGTAATGAAACTTGGCTAGGTATGTGAACAGCTAATTAAAGCACAGATAGCCAAGAGCTATTGTTCCTGGTTGTGTGCCCATTTCAAAGCCTGTGCTTAGAAAAAATGTTGAATGTTGGTGACAATACTACCTGCCCAAACCCCCCCACCCAACAAACAAGCAAAAAACGTAATTTGATTGGCCTCCCTCATTTCTGATAATTTAAACTTTATTTATCAACATTATCTGAACATCTGAAGTTTCTGCTGCTTGAAATTTTATCTTGGTCATCAGGTGTAGTAATTTAACTTTATTCAACAGAATTAAGGAAGTTTTCACTGTCCTAGGAAAATTGGATTCAATCAAATGCACTTGATTTACTGGTCATCAGCAGGTGTGAACACCTTTATAAAATCAGAAGGTTTGGCACCTTGCTGGTCTGGAGCATTCAGGCATCCTAACAGATTCAGGTCAGACCAATGCCCAGAGAAAATGGCAAAAATAAAATAACAAATTAAGAGCTACATCTCAGATCCACAGGTCTCATTTAGTGTGGTAAATGTTAAAGTTCATGACAGTACATTTAGAAAAGAAAATAACTGAACAAGTATGACTTGCTTGTCAATTTTCAGTCATGGTGATGGAGGGATGATGTATGAAGCCATGGGATCCGAGCACCTTACAATCACGGAGTTGGCCATGGACTTCCCTGTAAATCAAAATGTTAAAGTTTTAAATATGTAGTCATCTGTCCCACAGCCACAACTCAAGGTGTTGCAATGGCTGAGACCATAAATGTTACACACACACACACATACACACTCACGTGCACGCACACACGCACGCACACACCTTCATACATCAAGTTACTTTTTGCACAACCCATTGCCATTGTTGCACTTTTCTATTGCACACTGTTGTGTCTGTATCATTCTGTTCTGGTGTTGCACTGTTTTTGTTTGTTTTTGGTTTTTTTGCAATTTCTGCACATTTACACTTTATGTAGTTCTGTGTTGATTGTCTGCTATATGTAGCACCCTGGTCTTGGAGGAATGCTGTCTCACTGTACTATGTACTGTACCACTGCACATGGTTGAAATGACAACAAAGCCACTTCACTTGACCTAAAGAAGAGTGAGAAAAAAGTTCTTCACAATGATGTGAAAGACTGATAAAATTCTTCACGTTACTAATGAATGATAAAAAATTCAGCACAATTTAGTTGCACATGTACAATGACAATAAAGGGCTAATATCCTATTGTTGTACTGTTGAAAACGGTCCTACAAGCTACCGAATCATGAATCATTCACGGTGTAGAATCTTGTGAAAATGTAAAAGAATCCACCAAAAGAGTTCAAAGTGACTGGGACAGACTCAAAAATATTCGTGAACCAACCTCTAACTGATCTAGACATGGAATTATTTTACTGGTGGAAAATCAAAAGACTACCAAGCTTCAACATATCCACTGATATATCAATGGCTCCAAGTCACACAGTCACGAAACAAAACGAAACAAAACCCCACAGAACTATGTTCAGTGTGGTTTGTGAACATAGTTCTGTGGGGTTTTGAGTGAAATAGTTACCGCATTCCTGCATGTTCTTGGCACTAATACAGATTTCCCCCCACACCCTGCTATTGTTTTAACATGTCTGGCTCTCAAAGAATTTCTGAACTTCTTCCTGGAACATTTGTGGCTTTAAACTTGTGTAGGTTGTTTAAGGTGTCTTGAGTATCATCTTTCTTTCAGTGTTATTAAATATTTTTTTGTTTTCTCCTTTCAAGATGGCTCCGATCACATTTCGCGCAGACACGCATTCTCCTATGACCGTGTATTAGTGTAGAGTAAAAAGAAACAAAACATCAGCAGGCTTACTCTTGTGACTTATAGAAATTGAGAAAACACTGAATGTTAAGTTTTTGCAGACTATCCAAATAGCATTTACTGAATGAGTGATGACTCTCCATATAATATTAATTAGTATAATTTGTATTATCAATAAACAGAATGAACCATTATTTTCAAATCCAGTCAAAGACGTGCACTATTCAGTACTGTCATGAAAGTCCAGTGGTGTAATATTTTTCTACAGATAGCACCGGTGGCTACATAAAGCAATCTGAGAAAAAGTCCGGATTGCTAGACACAGTCAATAGTGGAAAAACCCAGATACAGCCAGAGAAATAAAATCATTTGAGCCCCAGGTGATTTGATTTTTGCACACATATCAGGCGGATTTTGTCCCACTCCTCTTTGCAGAAGATCTTCTCCAAGTCATTAATGTTTCATGGTTGAAATTTGGCAGCACAAACCTTCAGTTCCCTCCACAGATTTTCTATGGGATTAAGGTCTGTAGACTGACCATGCCACTCCAAGACCTTAATATGCTTCTTCTTGAGCCAGTCCTTTGCTGCCTTGGCCGTGTATTTTGGATCACTGTCATGCTGGAATACCCACCTATGACCAATTTTCAATGCCCTGGCTGAGGGATGGAGGTTCTCACCCAAGATTTGATGATGACCCCATCCATCCTCCCTTTGATGCGGTGCAGTTGTCCTGTCCCCCTGGCAGAAAAACACCCCAAACCATGTTTCCACCTCAATGTACAATGGTGGGAACGATGTCCTTGGAGTCATAGGCAGCAATCCTCCTCTAAACATGGCGAATTGAGTTGATGCCAAATAGCTTGGCTCATCTGACCACAACACTTTCACCCAGTCCTCCTCTGAATCACTGAGTTGTTCAGTGGCAAACTTCAAATGGGCCTGTACATGTGCTTTCTTGAACAGAGGGACCTTGTGGGCACTGCAGGATTTCACCCGTGTGCACACCTGTGTGCGTGAGCATGCTTGTATTCAAAAGGTTTCTCCATGTAAGTATCTAATAGTAGGTGTTGGGAGCCATAGCCCTGCCAACAGGACATGAAGCAGGCATGGAGGAGATCCAGGCCCCAGACATCTAGAGGCCCTCCAGAGCATAAGAGCCCATGGAGGATCACTGGAGGGCAGCCATGTCACCCTCCAAGAAAACTGCGGAGACCCCCAGTTTTCTTGTAAAACAAAGGGGGCCTAGTAAAAAAAACGTCTGGGAACCACTGCTGTAAATGATCATTGACTCATGTTAACAATAAACTTCAAACAGTACCTCCCTGTCTCTGTTCCTAACATTTATAATCAGGATTTCACTCAGGCGGCATCAGCTGATTCTGTTATTTGTAAATATCAGTATTTTTTATTCAGATGTGGGAAAAATACTTAAGAGTGCACACTCCAGTGAAGTTGGTGAGGAGATGTACCAGACTGATCCCTGTCCAAAGGTATCGTACACTAACTATGACCACTGGGACAGGCTGTAGCCCCCCACCCTACCACTGTGAACCTGAATTGATTAGGCAGAAGAAAATGAATGGATAGACTGAAATTTTTTAAAAATGCTTTTTTTTCTAGAAATCTGAGCAGTTGGTGTGTCCTTGGATTTGGTGATATTAATATTAGAGCTAGCAATCTTTCCTACAGAATCTCTACTATAAGCCATGTTGACTGAAATTATTCCTATTTTTACCTGAAGGCCTGGACAAATATGCTGGGTGAAGGATGTAAACTAAATCACATCTTAACTGTTTACAGTTAAGGAACATATTCATATTTAATTGAAATATGAACCAGTGATTATTTTTCATAAATTTGCGATCATTTTTTGATTGTTGATTCCAAGATGGTCTGTTTGGCTTTTTTTTTCATTTTAATTCTCTTTTCAGTTTGCCAGAACAGTTCTCCATGCACTCTAAAAAACGCTGGGTTAAAAATGAGCCAATTTGTAACCCAACGCTGGGTCAAATATGGACCAAACCAACGCTTGGTTGTTTCAACTTAACAAGGTTGGGTTACTGTTTTGATCCAGCACACTGGGTTAGGATAATTATCCAAAAATTGGGTTAAATTGACCAATGTTTAAAGTTGGGGTTGCCAAAAATTGGGTCGAAACTCAGAACCCATCACAAGGGTTATGTTACCATTAACGTTTGGGTTAAAATTTCTACTTACTATAAAATTAAACATATAAAAACTAGATTCAAAACAGATTTTCTCAAATAATCTTTTTATTCCCATATGATACATAGAATATAGACAAACAGAGTAGTTAATTATCACTTTTTAAACTCTTGAACAAGTCTGCCAGCACACTGAGGTCACAGAAACAAGAGAAAAAAAGCTTGCATTCACAGTGTTGTTTGCAGTTTTCTGTCATCATGATCTCTCCTGAAGTTTGTCACTATTAGCCAAGCAGTAAGTCCACAATACTGTAATGATGATTGTGACTTTGGTCATGGTTGCAGAAAATTTTAATAATATATAATATTATTATTTTTTATAATTAATACTTTTTCTGTTCATCAAAAATTTACTCTGTGAAATTTGAGAATGCAGAATGTTAGAATATATTTTTGTTCAATATTTGATTCATTCAGTTGCATTTTCTGCAACTGAAAAATCTGAACGCATACACACAGCAGTAGCACAGAGGTCAGCACTGTTGCCTCACAGCATCAGGCTGGGGTCTTTCTGTGTAGATTTTGCATGTTCTCCCTGTCTTTGTGTGGGTTCTTCCTGGGTACTCTGGCTTCCTCCTGCAGTCCAAAGACATGCAGTTAGTGGGGATAGGTTGCCCCTAGGTGTGAGTGCAAATGGTTGTTTGTGTCTATGTGTTAACCCTGCGACCGATATATAGTTTGGATAAATTATTGTGACACCTGAATTGAAAATGATACCATACTTTATTCATTCACAATCAGTATGGTATCTGTTGTCTCTCTAATGTTTAATAGTAGTAATATTCTTCACCTCTGTGTATGTTATATGTGATTTTCTGGCAGAGCAGCAATTTGTGCTCACAGATGGTGAAAATGTGGAGAGATGGTGGTGTTCATCCAGCTAGCGGTGCATGTTTACTACAGTGTATGAGGTGATTGAGTGCACAGCGTCCACACACTGCACAGGGTAAAAACATTACTTGAATATTGTTTTATATTTATATATATATATTTACTTTCTGTTGGCCATCACCTCAGGTTCACCATTATAGTTTCAGCCTACAAATATAAACTGTCTAAATATTAAAACATTTCAAAAATAGTTGTTTTCAAGCATTAATGTCTCAGAAATAAGCAAAGCTGTTCATGTTTGTCATTATAGTTTTATTTTTATGAAAATGATGAACTTCACATTGTGTATCTAATCAAATAACATTTGATAAATCTGTTTCATTCTCATACATATGTAACAGAAATGTCTCTAATGTAGACCTGTACAGAGTAGTGTAAGCTATAAAATATCATAAATGAAACACTAACATTTATGTAAAACTTTTTTGAATAAAAATGAACAAGCACTTTACAGATTTTTAAAAAAGGATCTTAAAAACAACACTTTTTAAAATCTTTGGTCTAAGTGGTCATCAAAACAGAAAACAGAACTCAACAGTTTTCAATAATAAACTGTACCATGCACTAATATGACACATCCCCCGATAACAATATATATTTCAAAGTTTAAAACCACATGCAGTGCGTGACCATGATCAGCACACTGTTCACTGAGACCCTGAACACCACTTCTTTTAAGCTTTCTTCTTCTTCTTCTTGCAATCAAAATGAAAGCAGAAACAGGACTAAGTGGTTTGATCTACTGAAAGGAAAAAGCTGAATATCTGAGCTAAAACCTCTCAGGTGAAATAATTACGATAGAAACAATAATTCAATGCAATGTCTCAGGTAGCTTAGTCCATTATAACTGTTGATACAAGCTCAGTACAATTAATACTCAGTGTTAGGGAACTCCAGTGTGGGAACTAGTGGCTTTTATGATTTTATGCTTGTAATCATCTAACTTTCATCCATTCATCCATCCATTTAACTTAGGAGTAAGAAATTTCAGGTCATGCTGTCTTTAACTAAACGACTTGGTTCACTTTGTGGCTGGGCTGTATGTGCGGATATATCATGTCAGCTTGGGCAGGAGTACTTGTCCCCTGTTACCATTAGCAAGATTCTCCAAGAGTTCCTTCATGAGTAGAGCTTATAGCTCTTCAACCTTCTCGCGCATCTGTGGCTGTGCAGGTTGCCCGTTTTTTGGTTGCTCTTTTTGCCCCAATGGTTGTGAGTGTGTAAATACCCCCAATAGATTTTTCGGGCTGCAGTTAACTTGGGAGGAAGGGGTGGGTCTCCCATGACAAGATAAAAAACTATTATGTGGGATACCTTTTAATTAAATCCCATCACCTGATATCAAGTGTCAAATTATATCAAACCTGTAAAGCTGTTTACAGTCAGAGGTTTTGAAAACTGTGATTGTAAATACATTCAAACAAGCTTTTCTCTTTGTGTTGAATATCAACACTGTGACTTCTTTGCCTGTAGGCTTTACTTAAACGCGACCAAGAACTGAGTTGTAGAAGCCGTCACTCCAAATGTCCTTTGATAATAAGAAAAAATACCTTTTCAGTACACGGCCTAAATTTCTTCCCTGACTTCTTCTGAATGCCATCATAGACTGGACCAATTATGCTTAACTGACTTAGAGACAGTGTTTTCTATGTAAGAATGTCTCGTGCTGATAGACCTGCAAACTTGACAAAACTGTTTTTCAGACTACAGGTAGCTGTCCTCAATGTATCCAATTCAGGGTCACAGGAGGATGCTGCTGCAACAAGGCAAAGGCAGGACAGGCTCCCAGTTTATTGCAGGGCTAACACAATACATGTGACAGAAAATCCACTTAAATGTTTGTTTTTTATAATAATAATCATAATTGTGATTCTAATTATTATTTGAAAGTTTCTTTATAAATCGACTTAGATTTTTTATAACCCCTAGAATATAAACCTGAGCTGTTTCAGATTCTGAGCTCTGACCTCAGTGTAAGGTGGCTATGTCCTCACTGCAGCTGCCTCTCCCAAGTACTTCTGCTTCTTGTCTTCCCTCAGGCAAACACGCCTTCCTTTAGGTGTACATTCATACAGAGGTAATCTACGGAAACACACTAGTTCAGTCTTTGATAGAGAAATCAGTTTCTGTGAAACATTTCTGTAAATGAACATCGTGTGGAGAATTAATGTATTACTAACATAACCACATTATCATTATTATCATCACTCGCTGACTTGTTAATAGTTACTATATAAATGCTGTCCATTTATATGGTCTTACCTGTAAAGACTGCTGTATTCATCGGATTCCAACTAGAGCGAATCTGGAGTCTTCCCATGCTCTTGTAAGTGATCCTCCATCTGAATGGATGATAACAACCTTCTGAACAAACTATCTGTTGGAGATGGCCCATACTGGCCCATAACGATTGGACGGATTTCAGCTAATAACGTCCATTTTATGGACTGATCCATAGCTGGTGTTCCTTTACCCATGCTCCATCGCTATGAGATGTATAATCGGCCCTTTGTGCGTCATTTCGCTGAGAAACAACGCCGATCACATGCGTCCCCTTGGTTCATGAAAAAAAAGAAAAAATCTAAAATGTCCATTAGATGGCAGCAGAGCACAGTAAATGTACCTGAGCCTAAGTCACATGTGGCCCGTGGCAGACGGCTGTTCCCTCTTAAAGTGAGATAACTTTAGAAGCTCAGTTGTTCTGTTGATGAAATTACACAATAGTGATAAGGTCAAAATCCGAAAAAACCAAACACTACCGCGAGAGGAAACATCAAAAGCTTAATTTCATACCAAAAACTTTGTGATTTCAAACTTTGTCCTCCCTCGGGACAAATCTGTCCACACCAATATAAAATACCCACCATCTGTGAAACACTACAAATATAAAAGCTTATTTACATCACATTACAGCCCCACTCTCAAAAACCGATGAGGGTGTAAGACTTCCTGTGAAGCTGGATTTAAGAAAAAAGTGAAGATGGAGCTTTTTTATGACCCCAGATAGCAAAATATGGTAAATGGCCAGCATTTGTATAGCGCTTTACTAGTCCCTAAGGATCCCAAAGCGCTTTAAACATTAAGTCATCTACACATTCACACACTGGTGATGGCAAGCTACATTGTAGCCACAGCCGCCCTGAGGCGCACTGACAGAGGTGCCACTGGTGCCACCGGGCCCTCTAACACCAACCAGTAGGCAATGGCTGAAGTGTCTTGCCCAAGGACACAACAACCAAGACTGTCCGAGCTGGGGCTCGAACCGGCAACCTTCCGATTACAAGACGAACAGCCAACTCTTGAGCCAGGATTGCTAAAGAGACAGATGCTTGTGCTTTACTTGAATTAGCTTGTGTGTTTCTAATGTGTTTCTTTTTAAATCCCTGTTGTGCCAGACATTTTATCAATATTCTGTGATGATCAGCTGATCATTGATCAGTTTCATGCTTGAAGTAGCAACAGGAGAGGGAGGGGGAGAGAATGAGAGAAGAAGAGGCAGCTGTGCATCATAAAAAACACAGAATAGATCCAGCTTTTTGTCTTTTTTTCATTCTAGCTGAAGTACGGGGGAAACTTTTCAGCTCAATACAAAACACGTAATATTTTCTCTGAATACGGGACGATTCCATTTTTTTACGGGACGGGTGGCAACTCTACTAACTAACCTTATGAATAAAATAAAGTTCACTATCAGTAACGTCATAGCACCCACCCAGCTGTATAGAAACTCCGTCATGCTAGCTAGCACGCAGTACGAGTTATTGTAACTGACTGTAACAAGTCAGCACAACGAAAATAAACTACACCTAAACTTGGTTTATATCTGACCCAGATAGACTGCAGGTCATAACTTCTTACCTGAAGTTCAGTTCACCTGACGCTCGGACAGGCAGCCGCCTCGGGTCTCTCCTCCTCCTGCCTCACCTTTCCCTCATCCATCTGCTGGCCTCTGTGGAAGTTCCGCCATTGCCAGCACCAAACAACTGAGTTATTTTTACACATCGGTCAGCATCTGGCCAAACCACCACCTTTCATTGTTTATACCATTACAAAAACAAACAAACAAAAAAAACCCATCTGCCAGTCCAGCTATGATCTGGAGAGCTTCTCGTCGTCTCCCAACTAGACTGAACAGGAAAAACAGAGGTGCCAACACCACCAATTTTCAGCATCTGGAATTTGTACCATCTGGTGCTGTCACACATTCAGTCTCGGATTCTTCACGACTGAAATTGGCATTAATCAATACAAGGTCCGTGGTGAACAAGACTTTCATATACCGTGACCTGTTTGTCTCTCATGGCTTGGACTTTCTTTTTATCACTGAAACTTGGCTACCCACTGATGATCTAGCTGCTTTTGTGGAATTGACTCCTGAAAACTGTAACTTCCTTAACACACCTTGGACCTGCCGCCATTGTGGCCGCTTGGCAACAGTTTTCAGAGATCACTTTATGTAGCAGCCCTTGGCATCAAGAACGACAGAAGAGTCTCTAACGCAGGGGTGCCCAATCCCGGTCCTCGAGAGCTACCATCCTGCAGCTTTTAGATGCATCCTTGTTCCCACACAGCTGAATCACATGAATGGCTTGTTATCAGGCCTTTGCCAAACATGATGGCATGCTGAAGAGATCAAACCATTTGATTCAGCTGTGTTGGAGTAGGGATGCATCTAAAAGCTGCAGGATAGTAGCTCTCGAGGACCGGGATTGGGCACCCCTGCTCTAACGGGTGCAGCCATTTATTTCCTCACCACACACGGCTCATTCTCTGGACGTTGAGCACCGTGAAAACTATAAAATAAGAAAAAATTGATACCCGTACAGTACCTTTTGAACTATAACAATGAGCTTAAGTTAATTCAGGTAAGTTCAAACAAGTAATTCTGAGATATACAGTCACAGATTAAATAAAACAAAAGGGGTTACTTCAAACAGCATCAAGGGATTACACAGTTCGGTTAAATACAATATAACAACAGATCACCTCTCATCACATACCTCAGTCCGCTTGCCAAGGGTGCAAACTCCGGTGAACACTTAAACACTTCGGCCCGTTTCACATGGGGTGCTGCTAGCTTGCATGACACACATGTCTAGCTAAAAAATAGCACATGGATGTAAGTAACGTAAGTACAGAATAAAAAGGTTTTCAGATAGCTCACAATAAAAACGCAGCAACATACTTTACATTAGAAACACACTTATCATACTTATCAAAGTATTATCGTAACTTACATGGACTTTGTACAACTTATTCCTGCCGCGACAGACTGCTCCATACACGTTACGGGGCATGCCTCTGAGCACATCTGTCCTTAGTGCGACTGCGCATACAGTTCCGACAACCCCCGCAAGGATGACTTATGGTATAGATCAGCGGTCCATTACACTTTAAATGCAGAATTTCTGCTACTCAGAAGTGACTACACTAGTTTTGAACTGCAGCTGTTTATGCTGGATCTGTCCTAGGCCTCCTCACCTTAACAAAGATTTCATTCAGGAATTTTCTGTCTGTGACACTGCCAACCACTGATAGGTTTCTAATCCTTGGTGACTTTAATATCCATATGTGTTGCCCCTCCAAACCTTTGGTTAGGGAATTTTCACAACTCTTGGAGTCATTTAACCTGACCCAGTCTGTCAACGGCCCTACACACAAGCAGGGCCACATTCTAGACCTCATCTTGTCATCTGGGCTCTCACTGATCGGTGTTGAGGTGATTGATGTGTGTCCAGCTGATCATAATTTCATTTTGTTTAATGTTCCCATTTCTCACTCATCCTCTAAAAAAAACCCAGGCGCCCTCTCTTACACGCCCTATAACACCTAAAACTGCTCCCCAATTCTCAGCTGCCTTCGCTGCATCTCCTTTAGCCACCTTTGATGAAATCTCTCCTCATTACAATAATCCTGATGAGCTACTGGCAAAAATTTAAAACTCAGCCTTGGCTAAATAAGGTCACTCGTGCCGTCAGACAGGAATGCAGGAAAGCAGAACGAAAATGGAAGAAAGATAAGCTCCTCGTTTCTTACCAAGTGTTTAGAGATTGTTATTTCTCCAAGATCATTACTAAGAATTCTGGTAATACCAAAGTTCTGTTCAACACAATCAACTCTTTTCTGCATCCCACCACTTCAGCCATATCTGAGACTGCCTCGCACACCTGTGAGGATTTTCTAAAGTTCTTTACTGAAAAAATTGATAATATCAGAGCACATATCCCGCTCTCATCCCAAGACCCTTCTGAACCCCCTACATGTTCATTCTTTTTCTCTGAATTTAAACCAGTTTCATTATCCCATCTTACTGATATAATAATGCATATGAGACCAACTACGTGCCCCTTGGATGTGTTACCTACTCCATTTCTCAGAGATGTGCTGAAGACAGTCCGCCCTAACATCCTTGCTATTGTAAATGGCAGTATCTCAAATGGAACTGTTCCTCATTTGTTTAAACAAACTGTTGTCCAGCCGCTTCTAAAAAAAAAAAAACTGGTTCGGACCCGTCAGTTCTTGGCAATTTTAGACCAGTCTCTAAGCTGACATTTTTGTCTAATGTTCTCGAGAAAATTGTCCTCCACCAACTTTCCTCATTCTTAGATGCACATAATGTCAACACATCTCTGAACACATCTCTGTTATAACTAAGGCATTATTAAGAAGTTACAAGAATTGTTTGTGGATTTAAAAAAAACACAGCGCTGACTGAGTGGTTGAGCTGTCTGGGTCTTCAGTTGTAATTCTATCCTTTTCATGATTTACCCTACAAGCAGCACGGCTGCAGTGTCTTACATGCAGAATTAAGTTTCGCAATACTTGTCAGAGAAAACACAAAAGATAAGAACAAAAGATGCTTTCTTTTTTGTCTGCAGTAATAATAATAATCCAAGAACGACCTCCTTGCTTTTCATGACAGAGATAAGGTGTGATTTATGTCAAGTAAAATGATTAAATATTATTAAAAAAAATAATGGACATTTGTTTTTAAGAAGATATTGTGATTGCAGATAATATGGATTGTTGGTGATAAAAAAGGCAAAACCCCCAAGAGCGATCTCTCAGATTCTACAGGCCTCAGTTAGTGTGATAAAGTTTAAAGTTTATGACAGTACATTTAGAAAAAATAAAAACTGAACAAGTATGGCTTGCTTGTCAACTTTCTGTCATGGTGTAGGAGGCATCCACTGGAGTGTCTTGGGAGTCCTCTGCATACCAACACAAAGCGCAAATTACATTGTAATTGTTCACTTGCTTATTGAGCACAATTTTACCTTTGTGTACAGGGTTGCTCTCTGTAGTTGTTTATGACCTTTGACAAGAGAGAGCCCATTGTTCCTTCAGTGGGCTGGTTTCAGTCATTATGCAAATGTGCTGTTTATAAGGTTGGGGAAACCTGCAGTCAGCTTAGACTGAAGAAGTCACTTGGGTGAGTGACGAAATGTTTCTCCCACAAAACGCCACGTCCAGATGAACAGAATCAACTTTTTGGAGAAGAGAGAGTCCAATTTATGTTGTTCCAAACAAAAGAAAGGTTCCTTGCCAAACTGTCCAAAATTACAAAAGGCATAGCTATGTCTCTAATCTCTAACTTTGCTCTGTTTTATTTCAGCAGGATCAGTATTTGTACAGGTAATGTCCATGTGTTTAATCATGTTTTTTGCTTCAGTTTTTGATATACTGCAGCATATTTGGGGTTATATGCAATAAATGAGCAGGTCAAGAAAGAAATCTTTCCTATTTTTCTGTTCTGTCCTCAGTTACTGTGACACAAAAGCATCTTCCGTGATGCTTACATCTCTGGTAAAGTCTCACAAGTGTCAGCTCTATTGTAATACTAAGCTACCAAGAAGATTTACACAGAGTTTGTAATTGCAGAGAAAAAGTTTACTTCCTGTGGATATGCCATAATTATTTAGATATAAAGAAAGTCTTTTCATGCATCGTGAAATTGTAGTAGAATTCGAATTCTGAAACAGGGGCAAAAACACACGGGAGACTGTAAAGCAGTTGGTGACATAATGGGACGCAATACGATAAGGTGCGATAATAGTCACGTGACATCGACACAGCCCTCGGAACAATCCATCAAATCAAATGTTCTACTCAGGTTTTGACGGGTACTGAAACAATTTTTTGATTTTAACCCAGCGACATGTACTTGAAATCTTTTTATTGGTGGAAAAACAACCTTTAACATATGCACTTGTATTTTAATGGTTCCAAGATTCAAGTCAAACAGTCAAGAAGCAGCAGCATTTTTTTCTTGTCCCTCCACAAAACCCGAAACAAAACAATATCTCACAGAACAATGTTCAGTTTCTTTGGAAAATGGAGTGTTTTTTATTTTTGCTTTTGTGATCACCTTCATCTGCCAACCCGGCACGTAGACTGCTTGGCAGCAATCCTGATTTTTTTCACCCGCTATTGTTCAACATGTAATCTTCCTGGAAGATTTGTGGTTTCAGACTTGTGTAATTAGTTTTGAAATGCCTCAGTGTCATATGTCTTTCAGTGTTTTTAAATATTGCATACTCTTTGCTTTTGAAACAGCTCCGATCACATTTCACGTGGTCACATATCTCATGTACTCACAAATGAAAAAAATATGTGTCCTGTTTTGTGACAGTTTAATAAAAAGTCAGGATAATCCAGACACGAAGAAAGGTATTTCCTAAAATGTGTCCATCGATACAGTCAATACCGGCATACACTCCGATTTTTATCAGTTGATTCTCTAGAAAACAGATTATGACAATGGAGCCACCAATTTAAAAATATCAGCAACTATGAAGAGTTTTTGCTCTACCCAACCAGCCTAAACTCCATTTTTATTCATAATGTTTTGTAAAGCAATTGGTGATTGTCCAGGAAGAGCTCACTGGGCCTTAATTTAAACAAAAACAGTGATTTTGAGCTATTAGAACGTGAATTTAACATAATACATATACCGGAAAGGAAACCCAGATATATCTGTCGTAAAACACAGACATAGATTCTTAATCCCACTGTGAAATTCACTGTTCATTGTTACAAACGCACAAGGGTCAGGAATAAAAAGGGAATTTGAGATATATTAGAAAAAAAAATATATGAAAATAGGAATAGACATAATAGCGCTGTCTGTCTAGAATGTAAAAATTTAACAAGCTTCATTTAATCTCTAATTTAATACATTTCTTGCTTTCCACAAAACACGCAGGAGTTGTCAGATGTTTCTTCCTTTATAAAACCAACTAATCTGGGTGGATAATTGATTAAATCAGAGTTTGCATCCTAAAGTTTTTAATATTCTTAAAAATACGTTTTCATAAATAATCCTCTCCAAAACAAACAAAACATTTCCTTGTCGTTACAAAGTCTCGTTAGCCAGAAAGAAGCTAGCAGGGAAGCAAAGGCTTTGTAGAAATAGATAATGTGCCTTGTCAGGTTGGGTTGAATGGAAAACAGAGTTGGAAATAATGAACAGTTACAATAAATAATGTAAATAATAATGAAAACAACGTATGCTGTCAAAGCCCAGGAACCGCAGAACAGGAACTAACAGCAAGAAAAGGTAGAGGAAGAGGAAGAAGAGAAACTTAATTTCTAATTCTTGATTTAATACTTTCAATAAGTCAACTCCACTGCTTGCCGTAGTGCTGAGGAGTTTCTTATGATTCCAAGAAGAGGAAAGCTCTTGAACCTTCTTATGACAACTGTCTGTTAATATTTCAGGAATATTAATGGATTTTACCGATACATAAATAAGACCTGCACCATTCATTTTACTGGAAAAAGTCTGCAGATGAATTGAAATATGATAAAAAAATGAGAAAACACTGAAAACTACAAGCTCTTATAAGCTCCGATTCCATGCACAGTGTACACACAAACACACACATGTGAACTCCTCCCTCATTCGACTCAATGTGATTAGACAAACATTGGTCACGTTTCAAGTTCAGCATCTTTTATTAACGCATGCATCACTACATTCCTTAAAAACATTTACCAGAAGACGAGCCTGATTCCCATTATTTTCGCCACAGCTACTTCCTGATTGCTGCCAAAATAGAAACAACAGATTAAATAGTTGAAATAAAACACAATCCCCTAAAACCCGGTTTCGTTTTGTTATTTGATACTTCTGTTACCGCAATCCTGCACATGCTTGGCAGTAATACAGATATTTTTCCTCATTGTTCGTTAACATGTCTGGAATTTTTTAACCCTCTACTGCATGGCGTTGCCCTGAGGCAACAAACCACATTCCATTGGCCCTTCAAAAAAAAAAAAACAGTTTTTTTTTTTCCAAATAATGCTACCAGGCACATCTCTTTCCAATAAAATGATGACTTGAAGGTGGTGTGACTTTCATTTCATTTTAAAAATACTTGTATGTGCATGAATATGTTGAGAAGCATATTTGATTGTTTGTTCTACTTTTTTAAATTTATTTATACAGTAAAACTGTTAATTTATATTCGTTGCCTCAAGGCAACACTGTGCAGTTAGACCAATTTTTTTCAGGCAATATAAAGCATTTGCATATGTGTGTAGAGATGTGTTTTTGTGCATTTATATGATCATAGTCAATGTTTTTTACTTTACAGTCTACTCATAATTACAGGACATGGATGTAAAAACGTTTTATGCAAGGAAACCAAGGGAATGTGCACTTTCTGTCCTCAGAAAGTGAGGACAGTGAGTTTTCAGGGAGTGACAGTGAAGTAGAGGAGTGGATCCCTGAATGAGGTTTGAGGGACACTTAGGAGCTCATGGGTCAGTTGGTGAAGTAACTGTGTCTTTGTGTGTGTTAGTGCCCACATAGCAAGCAGGTCTGGCCAGGATCTGGTATCAAGCCGGCACTTTGAGTAATCTGGGAGAGTAGAAAAGCGCTATATAAAAATCAGTCCATTCACTGTCTGAACAGAGTTTCGGCATGTTACTTTTGCACTGTTTTGCATGTTCCGGCACATGTTATTGCATGGCTTGATTAAGGTACACATTATGCTGACATCTGGGGCCAGAGCTGAAACTGTTCTGGGCCTGCACAGGGCCAGCAGTGTGTCTACAACTGGCCCATGGCTGCACACCACCTACAGATGGCTCACATACCGCAATGAATAAGGGCCCTTTGGTGGGCCAGATCATGTTTGCCAGAGGTAATCCACACATGGGCCAGCACAGGACGACCAGGGTGTCTGAAACTGGCCTTGTGCTGCCCCACGTGTGGGCCACCTCTGGCAAACAAGGTCTGGGCCACCAAAGGGCCGTCATTCTTTGCGGTATGTGGGTCATATGTAAGCACACTGTGTGGGCCTGATCCCTGCCATACCAATATTGCTGTGAGGGTCTCAGTGTGTGTGGTCATGTATTAATTATTGTTGTGGAGACACAAATTTGTTTACACACTCACATTGTGAGGTCTCGCTTACTTTATGGGGACAAATTGCAAGGTAAATCATTAAATTTTAGGGTGAAGGCTTGAGTCAGGGTTAGGGTAAGGTTCAGGCAGGGACTTGTGATGGGTAGAGTCAGGATAAGTCTCCAGGAAATGAATGTAAGTTATGTAATGTCCCCAAAAGTGATGGAAACACAACGTGTGTGTGTGCGTGTGTGTGCGCGCGTGCATGGAGTTAGGGTCAAATGTTGGATGTACTTTGGTGTTTTATTGTTTTCTGAAATGTTTACATTGTCTATTTGTTGTTTATTTATTTGTTCATCCTTGTTGTACTAATACAACTTATTATAGAATAACTTGGCATTTTACTACCCTTGTTGCACAGCGTTGCCTTGAAGCAACAAACCAATATCTGTTTGGGGGGGGGGCAGGGTGTCAAATTTTATGATTGATATATTATTAGGGACCCTAAAGCTCCCCCAAAATAGGGAGAAATATTTTTTTTCCCAAAAATTAAAAAGTCATGCTCTTCCAGGAACATTTGTGGTTTTAAACTTGAATAAGACGAAACATTTTGAGAACTTCTGGGATGTCCACCGAGAATCAAGGCCAGTGTTATCAATATATCAGAAAGCTCATGTGTAGAACGGTGACACTGAGGCTGGAGTGTGAGCGCCTAAAGCCACATGGAGTACTCCCAACTGAAGCGGCCTTGAGTGCCAGCGGAGCAACAGGTGGAGACTCTTGGCAGCTCCGGGGACCGCCGAGAGCCAGCCGAGTTCCATGAAAAATGCGCCCGACGTCAGGGGTGAGCCATGGCTTCCAGCGGAGTTCCTCCTCCAACTGGGCAAAGGCTGCTCAGCGTCGCTCCAGAAGTTCAATGTCTGCTGGGTCCATAGTATGGTCGCGATCTTCTGTCTTCTGGCTGTGTGCAGGCAGGAGTGGTGGTAAGGAGGACCCAATGTGCAGACATTCGGAGGCAGAAAGTAAACTCAAACTCAGATTTATTGCTAGATGGCAAACAGAACTAGCAAAACTGGGAATACAAATACTAAACTGAAAACAATAATAACCTGAACTGGCAAACGGACAGAACACACAGCAAGATGAGGGTAGATCGCGACATGGACACAGAAAAACACAGGGCTTAAATACACAGAGGGAGCAATCAGGGAATGGGTAACAGGAGGGAAACACAGCTGGGGCAAATCAGGCCAAACGAGACAAAGGAAGCACAACCAGAAACAAACTAAACACAAGGAGCCAGAAACAAAAAAAAGTGCAAACGACCAAACAAAAAAGTAAAAAAAAAATCTTTAAGAGAGGAAAAAGATTATTAGAAAGTGAAAATGGTTCCACTTGTGTACTGCACAGTAGATAAAATAAGTTTCAGTTACTGTTTAAAAAGGTGGTATTCAAAATACAGTTACTTTGTTGAAATAAATGGATTACATGGCGGTCTTTTCCTGTTTCATATGTTAGGTTATGCCCTCTCTATTTTTGGTAATTCCACACCGGTGGAAACAAACAAAACACGCATTAAGAGACTCAAATGCCTGTATGTCACGTCTCATAATGACGTGAAGAAATATTTTTAAAAATTACTGTTCAAAAAATGATTTAATATGAAGGCAGAGTGTGAGAGGCATAGCCCTAAAGAACGTAGCCTCATGGGCAGTGTAGTCCGTGCTGCAGGGAGAATGGACTACCATACCCGTTATGTGTCTGTGAGCGAAGGAGGGAGAAAAAGATGAGTTGAAAAGTACGAGTTGTCACCGAGCAGAAACGGGAGCTGGAAGCATGTAAATATAATAATAACCACTGCAGCCAAAAAGAGTGCCTGACGAGCCCAGTTGTAAGTACGCTATTAAGACTCAACTGTACACTGTGTTCGTGTTTTCCTCTGAAACAATATGTTCCATTGGAGCAGCCTTTTCAACGCCTCTCTCTGTATCTAGCTAGCAATGTTGACCCAGACAACAAAGTAAAGCTAGTTTTCAGCTAAGAGCCCGACATGGATCCCGACGTATTAGCCAGAGGTCCCTTTACTAAGGTTCGGTGCTGTGAACCCGTTTTATATACGCGCAGAATAGTTTTAATACGAGATTGCTGCTAAAAGTGCAGCCTTACCTAATGTCCACCCTACTGTTACTCATTTTATATGAAGATTTAAAAATCTAGTTGCTATTGGTATGGCGAGTAACCTTCAGTAATGGTAATAAAACACACAGCAATAGTACAGTCATGTAGTTGTAAAAACCATGATAATATATTAAGTAATCCAAAATATTCAGAATACGTTACTCTCACTGAGTAATGTAACAGAATACGTTACAAAATACATTTTGGGGCATGTATTCTGTAATCTGTAGTGGATTACATTTTAATAGTTACCTTCCCAACACTGTCTATTACTGTACACCAGATGAATTACACAACACTGAGGTCATTTTAAGAACATTACTGATCAAAATTAATGTATTGAAAGGAAGCCTGTAGAGTGGTTATCACCAAAGCAGAATGTAATGATAATCTATTTGCAGTTCATGTCTGACTGGCACTGACAAGCACCAGTAAGACACATAAGAACTGGTAACTGTGAGAAAATATTTCTTCCAGTCAGCCTGTGGCCAAACTGCATTTTCCACCCTAACAAAATAACCTAACCTAACACAACACAATGATGTCAAAGAGGAAGAAGAAAATTAATTATGCTTCGCTTTTATTGAAGCAGCATATAAAAAACACCACATGCCCATACATAAAGTCAGGCCAACCTGGCAGTAATTTCAGATTAAGAAGATGCGATGCTAGTGTCTCAAGTTAGTAACAAAATTTGGTTGGTCCAAGATTAAACTCCAATATTAAATCAAATAAAAATCAAACCAAATCACTTTTATTGTCACATCACATTACTGGTGCAGTGCATGTGAGTGAAATTCTTGTGTGCAAGCTTCAAAAGCAACAGCGGTGTGCAAAATACAAGAAACATAAGAAAGAAGCCAAATGTAAGAACAGGAATGTGAGAATCATAAGAATAAATATATGTCCAAATGTATGAATATATGCACATTTATAAATATATACACGTTTACATGTGTGTGCATATATATATATATATATATATATATATATATATATATATATATATATATATATATATATATATATATATATATATATATATATATATATATATATATATATGCACATTTATAAATATATACACGTTTACATGTGTGTGCATATATATATATATATATATATATATATATATGCACATTTATAAATATATACACGTTTACATGTGTGTGCATATATATATATATATATATATATATATATATATATATATATATATATATATATATATATATATATATATATATATATATATATATGCACACACATGTAAACGTGTATATATTTATAAATGTGCATATATATATATATATATATATATATATATATATATATATATGCACACACATGTAAACGTGTATATATTTATAAATGTGCATATATATATATATATATATATGCACATTTATAAATATATACACGTTTACATGTGTGTGCATATATATATATATATATATATGCACATTTATAAATATATACACGTTTACATGTGTGTGCATATATATATATATATATATATGCACATTTATAAATATATACACGTTTACATGTGTGTGCATATATATATATATATATATATATATATATATATATATATATATATATATATATATATATATATATATATATATATATATATATATATACACACACATACATACACATACACACACACACACACACACACACACATACATACATACACACACATTAGGGGTGCAACGATACACAAAATTCACGGTTCGGTTCGGTTCGATACTTTGGTGTCACGGTTCGATATTTTTTCGATACAAAAAAATGTTCATGCATTTTTAATTTGTCATTTATTAAAATTATAAATATATATTTTAACTCAAAAGTACAGTTTTTAAATTTAACCCTAACCCTTGTGCGTGTTTTTTATTTTGACAGCGAATGCGCACCTGCGGACCACTTATGTGCAGCCCTGGTTATTTAGCTCATCATATTGCAGCCACAGAAATTCTTTTGTCCATGAAACCATAAAGCTGCACTTTCTTTTTGCCTTATAGTCTGATTTGTCATAACTTCTCTGTTTTGTGGTAAGCTTTTCTTTGGCTGTCACTTCTTCACCCTGACCTGTCTTATTTGGCTCAGCAGAACTAAAATATATATACTGCTGCTTTTACACACGCACTCACATAAGCTCAGCGATTCTCTGCGCGATCAACCTCTCACATGTTTAAGCTTGCTGCGGGAGATTTCACTTGTCATGTTTGCATAGTAAGCTAACGATTAATAAGACGATGTCAGAGGAATTGGTGCACAAATTATCATCACTCACCAATCAGTGCTGTCGCTCTCTATACACAGTTCGCGCGATTGCAAAGTGAAAGCAAAAAAACAAGCGCAAATTCAAACGCGACTTCAATATGTCACATATTGACAGTGGCTCACCGATGCCAATGACATAATTACCCAGCTACATTTCTGAAAGAATGCAAAAGCATTGACATATATTTTTCCTACAATAGCCCGACGGGCAGGGAAGAGATAGATTTTGGTAGCCCGACTGAAAAAAAAAAAAATCGCTAGCTTCGGGACGTCGGGCTAGCGATATTGCAAGCCCTGTATCTGATTGAGGAATCACTCATCTTTGGAAAAGAGAGTTTATTACAGAGAAATGTCTCTTTCCAAAATAAAAGCTATACTATCCGCTTCTTCTGGGCTATATTCTCAGCAGCATAAGGAGAATCATGTGCTAACAGCTGTCTAAATGACTCGGCTAAAGTTAGTAGCATGCTTGCTTTTTTTTGTCTGCTTCCACTTGTCTTTGCACTAGGATGATGTCAGCGTAAATGTGCAGTCATATTCGTTGTGTTCCCACTAGTGCATTCAGGTTAATCTCGTTGAAATGACCTTAACGCCACAACACGGCAAATCTCTGTTAACAAGCTACCGCCGATCGCTCCGTGCATGGGGCTAGACGGCCAACACGTTAACGAGCTAACTGCGCTAACACACTAGTTCACACCAATGTAATTGAGCATTGCATGGCACATCCAACATACTGTTTTACTTTAGTCCATGACTCGCTTACCTTCAGGGTCATACGTCACATGAAAACCAAAATAATTCCAAACGCCAGATCTGAATGAGGTTCAATTTGCCTGTTGCAAGGAGAGCTTAACTTCTGTCTTGCTAGCTTGCCCTGCGCTCTTCCTTCTGACTATGCTGTCTGTGTTGAGCGCTCAGTGGATCTGCGCTCGACAGTGCAGCCTAGGCGGAGTAGTCGAACACAGATTCACTGAGCGCTCAACACAGACAGCATCGTCAGAAGGAAAATTGATAAAATAAATTACAAATGTTGTATTGTTCGATACATATGCGTACCGAACCGAAAGCACTGTATCGAACGGTTCAATATTGATACGAATATCGTTGCACCTCTAATATACATATATATGAAATAAAAAATACTGAGGTCAGAAAATAGCACCGCAGAAGGAAAAATGGGCTGGGAGGTCAGTTCCTTGCTCATTAACAAATTCTCATGAACATTGACAACAACCACTGATCAATGATCATGAGTACCATTCACAGAGAGCTGGTGAATGGCTGCAATTACAGCATTGTAAGATGGTGAAAGATGTGCCCTTAGGCCCCCTGCTAGATTCAGAGATGGTCTTTCCCTTTTCACGTAAATGGCCTCCTTGACTCCCCGCTCAAACCAGCATTCCTCCCTGTCCAGGATGTGTATATCCTCATCCTTGAAAGAGTGTCCACTGGCCTGTAGGTGTAAATAGACTGCGGAGTCCTGGCCCTACTAATGAATATTATCTTGTTTCAGGATACATAATACCTACCATTATTCAATGACACATCTGCTTACCTGTATCTTTTGCTTGTTTCTCTGCTTCTTTTCTCTTTTTTTCTAAACTGAGGACCTGATGGCTTTGAACTGTTCTTGTCCATCTTCCATTAGTAATTTTGCACTCCAGTATCAACAACTCCACGACATAGACTAATAGACCTACACCTTGTATATTTTTTTTCTGGGATTTCACACAACCCATGAAAAATAATGAATAAATACATAACGGGCTTGGAACTCCGCCATGGCCAGTCCCAAGCCTGGATGAGAAAGGAGAAGGGTTGGGCATCAGGCTAGCAACCCGCCCCTGTAAAAAACCCTACCGCTACAGAAACGACAAACGAAAGCAGAAGTTTTGGAAAACCTGGCGGGAATTCTACTTCAAACGGGATGATGGTGCTGGAAGAAACTGAAAACGGCATCCAGCGCCCGATGGAAACATTAAACCATCACAAGAATTGGGACGTGGAACGTTCGCACGTTATATCAGAGTGGATGGCTGGCTCAACTTTTGAAGGAGTTTTGAAGGAGTTTGGAATCAGTGAAATGAGGTGGACAGAGAGCGGCCAAATTACCAGCGATGGCAAGACAATCTTGTTCTCGTGTCATGAAGATCGACATGAACATGCAGTGTGGCTCGTTTTGAGCAAAGAAGCCGCGAGAGCACTCACGGTTGGAAACCTGTTAACAACCACATCATCACAGCTCGTTTCAGATTTGTACACGCCAAGACGACTATTGTGCAAGTCTATGCGCCGACGGACAATACGGAAGATGCTTTCAAGGACTATTTCTAAGATCAGCTGCAAGACGTGTCAAGTGTTCTCTGTCTGTGAGGTGCCCACACTTGAAAAAGACCAGACTTTGAATTTCACTCAATTTATTTTGACCAATTTCAAGTTCATTCAGTCAATCAGGTAGTTAGCTAGTTAGATAGCTGATAGGTAGATAGGTGAAAAACCTTTAAACACAAAAAAAATAAAGAACATTTCGTTAATCATTCAGATAAATTAAATGCATTATACAGTAAAGCCATTTAACATAGACAAAAGTATTTAGTTTTAGCTAAACTATCATTTAACCCAGTTTAAGTTAGTTTTACATTCATTGGTTTTTTAATCACAGAGCTGGGTAATGTCAAACAAACGAAGATGAAATAAACTGTGGTTCTTAAATACACAAAATGTGTCTGCCTTGCCTTTTATACTTTTTATAAACAATTACATTTTTAAAGTATACATTTTAAAGTTTTGCAAATATTTTAATAGAGACTTTAACCAAGGATTTGGGGTAGCTATTTTTAGTATTAATTAACATAAATATGTGGGAAACACTATCTACATATTCATATTCAAACTTAAACATTCGTTTAAATATCAATATAATTTTTTAAGCTTAAATGCAGTAACTATTTCCCAAAGCATAAATACATTTCCACAATTGAGCTTCCATAGTTCCCAAGCATATAAGCAGCAAATATGAGTCCAAGAGCTTACCGATAGCCCGTCTAGCTCAAAGTCTTCCTCACAGTGGAAAGTGGATTGTCCTTTGTTTGCTGTCCTCTCAGTATGTCGCACCCGGGTCAAATGACTGCTGCATGCATTTTAAGGTCTACTAGGCATGCCAGTCCTTGATTGCTTTAATTCAGCTCACCTGGTGGAGCGGCGCGCACCAGGCCGCGCTTAGTTGTAGATGGCACAAGGTCTAATCAGCGGCCACGCGCAAGCAGCAGCACAGAGCAGGTAGTGGGCAAGAGGAGGAAGAGAAGAGTAACAGCCACACCTACTAGGTCAGTGCGACAAGACGTCTTTAATGACATCCCGAATAGTGAACTTAAGATCTTCATCTGAGATTTCAATGCCCAGATGGGCAGCGACCGATTGGAGACAGTGGTTGGACCGCATGCATCTTCAATGGGTCTCAGCGATAACGGCGAACGATTAGTATCCTTCTGCGAGCACAATGGGCTGAGCATTGGAAATACATATTTCCAGCACCGAGAGATCCACAAGAAGACATGGCGATCACCGGATGGGCGTATATTCAATGAAATTGATCTTATCTGCATCAGCCAAAAATGGAGGTCGAATTGAAAAGCGGATGTTGGATCTGACCACCACCTACTCGGAGCAGAAGTCAAACTCAAATTTTGGAACCAAAGACAGCCAAATCACAATTCACAATAGAGAAGCTCAAGGACCTGACCGTCGTCAACGCCTTCACTTTAGAGCTGCAAAATCATTTCACCCTCCTTGGAGAAATGAAAAATGTTGAAGACCTCTGTACTGGCCTAAGCGATGCCACTGTGGAGTCCGCCCAAAAGTGCCCTCGACCAATGTCTACGAGAGGAGCAAGCTGGGTTCCGAAGCGGACGATTGTGCACAGAAAAGATTTTCGGCTTAAGAAACATTATCGAACAGTGCGTTGAGCACCAGCAACAACTCACCATCAATTTCGTCGATTTGCCTTCCATAGCACCCACCACAATTCAGAGTGGCGCCGTCAAACTTCACAACATCGTCGCATGCCAAAGACTCCGACTGGCCGGTCATATGGATGACACACTGATCCTAAGAACAGCGATGCGCTGGCAACTCTTGGGTGTTAAAAGACCATGAGGATGTCCACACAACACCTGGCGAAGGTCATTCCATCAAGACCTAAAGACATCGAACATATCGTTGGAAGAAGCTGAAGCCCGGGCACAAGATCGAACCTGGTGGTGTTCGTTTGCTGCCCGATATGCCCAATAAGGCATGGGAGGATCTAAGTCTAAGTAATGGGTTTGGATTGACATTATGAATGAAATGTGCAGTATCTGGAAGCAACCAGCCCCCTCCCCTTTCAACAGGTTGTGTGTGAGACTTCAGCAGGTTGGCGAGAGGAGGATGTTAGTAAAGCTGACATCCATTACGAACAACCCACATCACCCACTGCACGAGTATGTGAGTGGGCTGAGCAGCTCCTTTAATCAGAGACTGAAACACCCTCACTGCAGGAAGGAGCGCTTTCGCAGATCATTCATCCCAACAGCAGTTAGACTCTATAACTCCTCAATCATGATGTCATAAGTCACTGGACACTGTGAACATCCACGGTCACCACTTCATGCATAATGGACCTTCCATGTGTATGGAAATGTGCAGGTATATATGGTGCAATGATACACAAAATTCACGGTTCAGTTCGATACTTTGGTGTCACGGTTCGATATTTTTTCGATACAAAAAAAAATGTTCATGCCTTTTTAATTTGTCATTTATTAAATTTTCACGGCACATTCCGGACCACATCTTTGTGTGTTTATCATTTGTTTGAAGCCAGCTCACCTCCTGCAACCACTTTTCCGAGAATACGCGCTTCTTTTGTGGTTCGGACTTCTGACATTTCTTTGGAGGTGGAGGAACATCACAGTAATTTCTTAAAGGAGCTTCTTCGACATCTTTAAGAGTTCTAAACAAATCTCTGTCCTCCTCCTGAAAATCTTATGTACGCAAACACACGTTGCAACTTCTTATCTTGTGCGCATTTTTTATTTTGACAGCGAATGCGCACCTGCGGACCACTTATTTGCAGCCCTGGTTATTTAGCTTGTCATATTGCAGCCACAGAAATTCTTTTGTCCATGAAACCATAAAGCTGCACTTTCTTTTTGCCTTATAGTCTGATTTGTCATAACTTTTCCGTTTTGTGGTAAGCTTTTCTTTGGCTGTCACTTCTTCACCCTGACCTGTCTTATTTGGCTCAGCAGAACTAAAATATATATCCTGCTGCACACGCACTCACATAACGCTCAGCGATTCTCTGCGCGATCAACCTCTCACATGTTTAAGCTTGCTGCGGGAGATTTCACTTGTCATGTTTGCATAGTAAGCTAACGATTGATAAGATGATGTCAGAGGAATTGGTGCGCAAATTATCATCACTCACCAATCAGTGCTGTCGCTCTCTATACACAGTTCACGCGATTGCAAAGTGAAAGCAAAAAACAAGCGCAAATTCAAACGCGATGTCACATATTGACAGTGGCTCACCGATGCCAATAACATAATTACCCAGCTACATTTCCGAAAGAATGCAAAAGCATTGACATATATTTTTCCTTCCTACGATAGGCCGACGGGCAGGGCAGAGATATATTTTGGTAGCCCGACTGGAAAAATCGCTAGCCCCGGGACGTCGGGCTAGCAATTTTGCGAGCCCTGTATCTGATTGAGGAATCACTCATCTTTGGAAAAGAGAGTTTATTACAGAGAAATGGCTCTTTCCAAAATAAAAGCTATACTATATGCTTCTTCTGGGCTATATTCTCCGCAGCATATTAAACATATAAGGAGAATCATGTGCTAACGGCTGTCTAAATGACTCGGGTAAAGTTTGTAGCATGCGTGCTTATTGTTTTTGTCTGCTTCCACTTGTCTTTGCACTAGGATGATGTCGGCGTAAATGTGCAGTCATATTCGTTGTGTTCCCACTAATGCTGTCAGCGTAAATCTCGTTGAAATGACGTTAACGCCACAACACGGCAAATCTCTGTTAACGAGCTAGCGCGGATCGCCCCGTGCATGGGGCTGGACGGCCAACATGTTAATGAGCTAACTGCGCTAACACACTAGCTCCCACCCATGTAATTGAGCATTGCGTGGCACATCCAACATACTGTTTTACTTTAGTCCATGACGCGCTTACCTTCAGGGTCATACGTCACATGAAAACCAAAATTGTTCCAAACGCCAGATCTGAATGAGGGTGGGGGAGGTTCAATTTGCCATGTTGCAAGGAGAGCTTAACTTCTGTCTCGCTAGCTTGCCCTGCGCTCAGTGAATCTGCGTTCGACTACTCCTCCTAGGCTGCACTGTCGAACGCAGATCCACTGAGAGCTCAACACAGACAGCATCGTCAGAAGGAAAGTTGATAAAATAAATCAAAAATTTTGTATTGTTCGATACATATGCGTACCGAACCGAAAGCACTGTATCGAACGTTTCAATATCGATACGAGTATCGTTGCACCCCTAATGTATACATATGTATATTTAGTGTGTACATGTGTGTGTGTACATGTCTATAAAAAGGAATAGTAGTGGTACAATAGCTATATCAAGCTATATATTTTATGTCTTCCATATTTCCAACCATATTCATAATCACATACTGTGTATGCTACCATTGTATATAGTGTATTATCTTACTTTTTTCATTGATTGTACTTATTTGTATTTTTGCATTTCCTTCTGATATCTGTACCTGAGCTGAGGTGACGCAAAAATTTCCCCTTTGTGGGATCAATAAAGTCTTATCTTATCTTATCTTATCTTATCTTATCTTATCTTATCCTTCAGAATAGAGCAGTACATTGTTGAGTTCATACCATCAATGAAATGCAGCTCCCCAACACCAGCAGCACTCATGCAGCCCCACATAAGGACACTACCACCACCATGTTTCACTGTAGACACCATACATTTCCCCTTGAAATCCTCACCTTTATGACACCATACCGTTTTGAAACCATTTGTTCCAAAAACAGTGATCTTTGTCTCATCACTCCAGAGTATAGAGTCCCAGTAGTCTTCATCTTTTTCAGCATGGGCCCTAGCAAATTCTAGGTGTGCTTTTTTTGTGTATGGACTTTAGGAGAGGCTTCCTTCATGGACGATACCCATGCATGCCATTCCTCTGCAATGTGCGCCGGATGGTGTCACGGGAAACGGTCACTCCAGTTTGGCTTTCTACTGCTTTAGCTAACTGCAGTGAACTTCCATGGTGATTTTCTTCAACCCTTTTCATTAGGAGACGCTCCTGTTGAGATGTTAACTTCTGTGGACGGCCTGGACGTCTCTGTAATATGGTTGCACTTCCATCTTTCCTAAATTTTTGGATCACTTTGACTGATATGTAATGTTTTGCTGATCTTCTTGTAGCACTCACCTTTTTTGTGTAAAGAAATTATTTCCTTTCTCAGATTTTGTGATATTTCTCTTCCATGTGGAGCTATTGCTGGCAGCATGAAATGGGAAGAGCTTTTCTTTGTTAAGTAATGCCCTTTTATCGTCACCTGTCTGCTGGACACCTCTTAAATAAATCATTAGACTCACCTGTGGTTGAATGCCTGTTAATTCAAATTTTGCAGTCTTGTGTGGATTTTCTCCTACGACTATAATTGGGGTGTACTCATTTTTACAACATGGGCTTGAATGAGTTTTTAGGAAAATCATTTTTTGTGTGTGTGCAAATTAACAAATCTTTTTTTTGCAATCAGTGGCCCACATTTATGGCAGTATTTTGTATTATAGCATCTCATAGAAAATGTTGATTCTGAAAGAAAACTAAAGGTTTTCTGACAAATGTAAAGGGGTGTACTCATTTATGCTGCTGAGCACTGTATATTCCAGCTTGCTACCACACTTGAGTCTAAATAAGAACAAACTTTCACACATTAAGCAAACATAATTCTTATTCAGCAGCACGGTGGCACGGTGGTTAGCACTGTTGCCCCACAGCAAGAAGGTCCTGAGTTCAATTCCAACATCAGGCTGGGGTCTTTCTGTGTGGAGTTTGCATGTTCTCCCCGTGTTTGCGTGGGTTCTCTCCGGGTACTCCGGCTTCCTCCCACCGTCCAAAGACATGCAGCTTGTGGGGATAGGTTAATTGGATAATCCAAATTGTCACTAGGTGTGAATGTGAGTGCGAATGATTGTCTGTCCCTGTGTGTTGGCCCTGCGACAGACTGGCGACCTGTCCAGGGTGTACCCCGCCTCTCGCCCTATGACAGCTGGGATAGGCTCCAGCGCCCCCCGCGACCCTGAAAAGGACAAGCGGAAGCGAATGGATGGATGAATTCTTATTCATTTGTCTTATTTGTCACACACACACACGCCCATGTAACAATACCAAAGCGGTTACATGCCTGTGGAAGGACCAGTCAGTTCTCTATGTTGGAATGAATTCATGTTATTTTTAGCTTGAGGAAACAGAGTGCAGAAAACCCCAGTGACTCAATTTAAGTACCTAAAACTGAATGTTTTGTAAGCTTACAATAGACTAGGCAGATTGATAATGTGAGTGCCATGTATGTTTTTTTGTGGTCACAAACATCTATTTTATCCCAGTAAAAATCCAGACACAGCCAATGTAATTATTAAATGATATGATCAAACCAAGTGCACTACTTCCAACCCCTTTGTTCTCCAATGTGTGCCTTTTCATTTGTGTGCCTTTCTCTTGATAGTACTATATATATCTCTTCCAGCTTTCATGAGTGGAGAGAAATGGTAATTTCACAAGTTAACCTAACTGGCACATTTTTGGACTGAGGGAAGCTGCACCTGAAGAGAACCCAAGCAAGTCATGGGTGGGTGGGTTGGGGGCCGACACAAACTCCACACAGAAAGGCACCAGACTAAATTTGATAACTAGATAACCCTAATCCCAGGACCTTCTACTGTGAAGCAATGGTGTTACCACACTTCCACCATGCAGTGTTGGGGTCAGATGCGTAGAGCAAGCTGTTCCAGAGTTTACTTGTAGCTACAGCAAAGTTCTTTTTGTTTTAATCTGCTTCTGTATACAACCACAAGCATCTGGTCAGCTGACCTCAATGATTTTTTGAAAGCAAAAAGTTAAACGGAAAGGTAACAACTTCAAGCCAGTACAAATAAACCAGGAGGGGTAAAATGTGGTCCTGCTTGCATGTGTGGTTCAAGATACCAGCTTCAACATTTTGCAGCTATCCGAGACAGCCTAATGGTCAAATAAAAGCTGTCAAAAATAAAAAGCCTGGATGAAATTAAGGCATGGATCACTTTCTCAAAACAGCACCTGAGGATGACTAAAAGGGAAACATATCTGCTAGCAAAGAGACTTCTGACAGCAGTCGAAAGTTCAACATGGATGGATTTGTTTTGTTTTTCATGTTTGCGTGAAAGCAGTTTGCAAAGAAGCACAGGTCAAAGCAGCTTTTTCCATTAATGTGTTACATTAATAATTGTACAATACTGCCTTGCCGTTTTTGCTAATATTATTTGTCGAATATGTATGTCAAATATATAAAAAGGGATTTTTTGTGACATAAAAGTGACACAAAAAGTGACAATGATCTTTGGGAAACAAGTCATTTCTCTGCTTTCGACATAATTCTTTCGTAAATCATATTTTCTACATCCTGTTTATGAATCAAGAGAAACTTTCTTTAAACAAATTGTGAAAAGTTTTAATCGCCCGTGTTCATGCTTTGCTGTCGCCAGTGAATATTTGGACAGGTAAATTGTTGAGCAAATAAAATCAAGCAAGGCTACTGCGCACCGCACCCCAACAGCAAGGATGCAGCTATGGGTTTAAAATGAGAGCTCGGCTTGACCTTCAAAGTGCCAGCAGGGAGACTTAGTTTAAAACGATTATTAAATTCTTTACTTTATCAGGCTGTTTATCTTGATCTGTCTTAATAACCACTGGAACCAAGGCAGAACATTCGTTTTGCTTTATTTAACCATAAGTATGAAATTACTTAAGTATGAAAGTACTTAAATAAAAATGTAACCCACGTAGTTATTAAATTGTAGTTAAACAGACATATTGCTGTTTAAGACTAGGAGTTATTATTAGCCTATTAGATTTTAATCCCGTTCACTCTCACGTCGTTGTCCAAACTGGAAAGTTTTAATTGCGAATGATGAATGGCGACATCTTCCTTCCCCGAGACTGAACAATAGGAGATGGCCTTACCTTGATTAGTTACAGGCATTGTTCCGAGCTGACTCAATGACACGATCTACCTGTCTGAGATGTAACCTCACCTGCAGGCAGTGGAGGAATTTCAGTACACTAAGATTAGCACAGATTCTCAAAGATGGGCAGCTTTTTTCTTTTTCTTTTTCTTTTCTTTTCTTTTCTTTTCTTTTCTTTTCTTTTCTTTTCTTTTCTTTACTTTTCTTTTCTTTTCTTTTCTTTTCTTTTCTTTAAGATCCTGGTCGCCACATAGACAGGCGCACATTCATTTTCGAAAATTATATACTTTCCTCTATTTACAATCGCCAATTTAACTTGATAATACATGAGTTTTGCAGAAATTGTGCATCTTACTTTAGCTTATGTGGTTGCGTGGCCACGAGAAAAGTTAGTATAGGCCGATGTGTAGCAACATCAATGTACATGATGGTTTTTATTCACCGTGCACGTGTTGGATAATTACAGAATGAACATAAAAACACACAAACGCAAATTTTGCAACATGACACAATTTTCCTTTTGTTGGACATTGACTAGTAGGATAAACAATACGAATGTAAATGGAAATAAGAATATCCAATATCCTTTTAAATTCGCAAAGTAACTTAACGTATATACGGTCACTGCTTGTGTTGACTGGGAGATGTTTTAGTTTATTGCAATTCTTAGTATGCAGGAAGTTGTTTTCTTAGTTCATTGTTTGTGCGCATTGTCATTAAATCTGGAGAATGTTTGTCTGGCATCGCTTATTGCTTATCTGACACCATCGTTTGACGAGCATTGTGCAAAAAATTATCGTTGACTGAAATAAAATAAAAAGCACACAAAACGGTTTCAAGTTTATACTTTACCTAAAGCAACATTTGGATGCTACGTGTTACACAACAGAAATCGTGCATTTTGTGCAGCGGTATGCAAATGTGATCAGCTTTTTTGGTTTGGTAAAAACAACCTGACCCAAGTGTAAGGACCGATGTGAGAGAATAAATGGTGTACACTACAATCTGTATATCCATGATAATACAACACTTATGGTGAAATGTTGTGTTCTCTCAAAAATTATTTAATGGAGACACAAACAAATGTATGAATTAAAAAAGTAAAGACACTTATTTGTGAGATTTTTCTCCCTCTTTTTAATCAAAACGCTTTCAATTATTGGTATTATTTTGAAAATGTTGTTCTTATTCTTTAATACCATGACTAAACAAAGGAGGAAGACCCGCCTGTAAAGGTGACGGTCAGGAAGTAAGAACGAGAAAATTCCGAGCAAAATTCCTGCCTGCAGATGTTGCATGGGATGACGCACTTGTCCACTGGCCCTATAAAACACCTGAGCAGCGCAGACTTCTGACAGCTGCTGGTGGATGCCACAGGACATCAGAATACAGAAGGTACATGTCTTGTACACACACACACATGTAACAATAGAAAAAAGGTTACATGCCTGAAGAAGAACCAGTTATATATATATATATATATATATATATATAAAATTTACATTTTATTCTACTTTTTTCCTCAGAGATGAATCGGTTTCTCTGCCTTCTGGCTGTGGGCCTGTACCTGTGCTTGCAATGCCAGGTCAATGAAGGTGAGTACTAACTCTGTCTTCTGACAGCAGCATATAACGTTTGATGCATTCCTCACTCAAGTGAAATGATCACATGGTTCTACCATTTGCCTTAGATATTTTCGAATTAATTTATGAGATGACAAAGAAATGTAAAAGTTTTATGCTTCTTCTTCTCTTCTGCATTTATATCTGTGTGTAACAAACATTTTCATGCAATAAGCAAAGTATCTTGCAGTCAGTGAAGCAAGGAGTGAATAAAAGCAAACATTTTCTCTTTTTTCAGCACATTTGAGTCAGAGCTTCATTGAAAACACTGTGATGGCAGCAAAGGCAAAGGTGGATGCAGCCTATCGTTATTCAAGGCAACAGTGAGTCTCCAGACCTCTTAAACTACAGCTAAATCTTCAGACCCTGAACCAATGGGCACAGCAAAAATCAAAGTATTTTTCAAGGTATCCTACTTGAAACTTTAACAAATATGAATTCCTCACACATCACAGGAGCTTGGATCGCGTGAGAAGAAACGCACATTACGCTGATGTTGTGCGGCTAATGAAGCAGCCCAGAGGAGCATCCCGCATTGCTGTGCGCTCTGCTGATTACCTGGCTAATTCTTTGCAAATGATCACCGAAAGTCTTGAAAAGCGTCACAAGCGCTCCATCAATGCCACAGGTGTGTATTTAAAAATGTTCATTTAAATTTCAATTGGTAAATTTTCCATTTTACTTAAATGTTGAAGTTAATTATTTTTCATCGTCTGTCTTATTCAGATTTGATCTCTAAGGAAAATCTACAGGCCCTCATTGAACTGACAGGCTGCTCTCCACGTCGCCGCATCCCTTCTTGTAGGACAACTCAAAACTTGCACACATATCGCACTGCAAGCGGTGTGTGCAACAACATGTGAGACAATCATTTATCATTTCCAGAATAATTATTTCCCATTTTGTCCTGACAGTGATGCCTATAATTTGGGACTTGGGTGAGGTCTTTTGTTGGATGTTGTTTATCTTTATACAATATAGTGTATCTGCTTCTCTCATGTAGGAAAAACAGCCGCTGGGGAGCCTCCAACACACCTTTTCTCCGCTTTCTCCCTGCTGAGTATGAGGATGGCACTTCTACACCTAAAGGCTGGACCCGTGATCAAGAAGTGAACAATCACATTCTTCCCCTGGTAAGACACTTTAGAATTTCATCTTTACTGGGCACACTCCAAAATGCTCTAAAGAAATATGTTCATGAAGCCTCTCTACACAGAATTCATTTTCTACACCCTCATACACAGGTGAGAGAAGTGTCCAACCGCATTTTGCCAACACCTACCGCTGACGTGCAGAGCGATCCACTCTACACTTTCCTGGTGACAATCTTTGCCCAGTTCACTGATCATGACCTGACCTTCACTCCTACTTCTCCTTCCATTGCTTCATTCAGTGACGGCATTGACTGTGGAAAGACTTGCACGCGCAGAGAGCCCTGCTTCCCCATTGATGTCAGTGCCACTGCATTACTCAGGGAAATACATATTTGCATTCAAATGCATGCAGAGTGAATGCTGAGTGTGTCTTGTCTTCCAAATAGATTCCTGAAAATGACCCCCGGTTCGGCAGTAATTCAGAGGATGAGTGCATTCCTTTCACCCGCTCAGCACCAGCTTGTGGCTCTGGAAACACTGGCTTCAACTTCGGTGCAAGCACAGTCCGCGAACAGATGAACACTCTCACGTCCTTCCTCGATGGAGGTGAAGTCTACGGCTCAGACGACGCCAAAGCTCACTCCCTCCGGGACCTCACCTCAGATAAGGGTCTTTTGAGGGTCAATGACATTTTTAATGATACCGGCCGTGAGTTATTACCCTTCAGCTCTATGAGTATCAACATGTGTGCCACTCGAGCTCGCATTACGAATAACTCAAATGCGAAGGAGGTGCCTTGCTTTTTCGCTGGTGAGTACCATCAAATACACTGACTTTCAAATATCTCAAGTGCACACAGCCAACAAGACTTGTTTTTTCCGCTCTAATATCATGTAATTTTAAGGTGACGATCGCGCCACTGAGAACAACGCACTGGCCGCTCTGCACACTGTCATGTTACGTGAACACAACCGACTCGCACGTGCTCTGGCCTGTCTCAATCCACAGTGGGATGGAGAGAGACTCTATCAGGAGGCTCGCAAGATTGTGGGCGCCTATCTCCAGGTTAGTGAGGAGCTAGACTTCCTGAAGTATTTTAATTACACTCATTATTCAATTACACTGCTGAGTTTCTCTTTGGTCTTTTAGGTGATGACATTCAGAGACTTCTTACATCACATTGTTGGTCCAGACGTCATTGCAGAGCTGCTGTCCACCTACCCTGGCTACGATGAAGACGTGAATCCCGGGATCGCCAATGTATTTGGCGTAGCTGCCTTCCGTTTTGCTCACCTGATGATTCAGCCAATCATTTCCCGTCTTGATGAGCAGTACGAGCAGCACCCTGAATACCCCAGCGATCTGCTGCACAGAGACTTCTTCACACCATGGAGAATGATCTTTCAAGGTAGAGACGAAATCTTTAACTTTTTAGTTCTATCGTCGAGGATTTTCAAAACTGAAATGATTTTGTGTGTTTCTCAGGTGGTGTGGACCCTGTCATGAGAGGGCTAGTGGGTCGCCCAGCCAAACTGAACACTCAGCAGCACATGATGTCTGAGGAACTGACGGACAGGCTGTTTAAGTTCTCCTCTAGGGTGGCACTGGATCTGGGTTCACTGAACATGCAGAGAGGAAGAGACCACGGAGTCCCTGGTATTTGTTTAATCTTTATAAATATAAGTATATTCAATCTGACAAGAGAGAACTGCAGTCCTTAAATATAAACCATAAACCTACTTTTTTGATTCATTTGATTGAGTATGTTTGATAGAAATTACTTGCTACAATAATCTTTATTTTCTTTCTTTATGTTATTTTAAGGTATTTTTTTTACTTAGTTATTTAGCTAATTATATATTATTCATATTATTTGTACTTCTATTGTTAATGAAACTTTGCAATTTCATTTTTTTCTTTAAAAAATTCCTATCATTGCATGTCAGTAATCAGTGAAGGACTTTAAGCTACTCTACCTTGCATGGAAAGTACTATACAAACAGTCAAAGGAGCTTGCAAAGAAAAGCGTCTGGACTTCTTTAAGTTACAAACACATTTTGATAGATTTTTTTGACTGATTAATATAATTAAGTTTGCTTAATCATTCGAGGCCTCTGATGAACATGCATAGAAGATGAACTGTCCTAAACTGTGCTTAATCCTTTTCAGGCTACAACAAGTGGCGCAAGTTCTGTGGACTGTCGCAGCCACAAACTCTTGAGGACCTGGCTGCAGTGCTGAACAATACAGATCTGGCACAGAGGCTGCTGAATCTCTATGGCACCCCTGACAACATTGATGTGTGGCTTGGAGGAGTGTCAGAGCCATTTGTCCATGGAGGACGAGTGGGACCTCTGTTTGCCTGCTTGATCGCAACTCAGTTCCAAAAGATCCGTCAGGGAGACCGGTAAGCAGAAGGAAAACAAAGCGAACACTGTTGAGGCTCAGGGGGCTGTGTTAGCCTTACTGTTGGATTTGGTCTTTAAACTTTAAACGTTGTCCCATTTCAGACTTTGGTGGGAGAATGATGGAGTCTTCACTGAGGCTCAGAAACGGTCACTGAGGCAAACATCAATGGCTCGTATAATCTGCGACAATACCGGTATCACTGAAGTCCCTGAAAACCCCTTCCTGTTCCGGCCTCGAGGGAATGGCTACACCCAGTGCGAGAACATCCCTAAGTTCGACCTCAATCCATGGAAGGAGGGTGGTGAGTCCTTGATGTGAAATTAGACTCCAGACAGTCAGTGACATTGGATTATTTAGGAAATAATTATTTTTGCTTATCTTGCATGTCACTAATCAGTGAAGCACTTTAAGCTACTCTTAAAGGATTTTGGACATACTGATTTTTACCTTTTTTTTTTTAAGATTCAGATGAATCTTCAAGTTCAGAAGAAGATCCAGGTAAACCTCTCACTTATTGTTCTATATTATATTGTCCATGCATGTTCAAATTTATATTAAAGTATTACATGTAGCTTATATTCAAGTTTACAGGTTATTTCGTTATAATAGCACTTATGTTATTTTTCAGAAACAGAACCACCTTTTACCCCTAGCCCCCCTGAAAACCAACGGAACATTGCTTTCTCAATGCGACTTGGCAGCAACTCCCCCAACGCTGGCAATCCAATCATTTTCCGTGAAGTGATCTACAATGGACAGAACGGCTACAACACTCAGAATGGGATCTTTACATGTGAGACCCCGGGTGTTTATGAGTTTGAGTTCAGCCTTACGATTTTCCAGAGGTCTGCCAATGTGGATCTGGTGCGCAACGGGAACCGGATTCTTCACTCATTCACCACAAAGCATACCGGTTACCTGATGGCCAGTGGAAGCATTTATGTTCAGCTTGAGCGTGGTGACAGGGTCTGGCTGGTTGCTCGTAACAGTGCCAATGGCATCACTAGTAACAGCTACTTCAACGGGCATCTGCTATTTGAAGTGTAGGATGTTTACTAATAGACAGCATCCTCACAACAATGCCCAGTTTTTTTTGCATGTCTTTTGTTTAACTTGCACCTTTTAAAAGGCTGCCTTTAGGTTATGATAATTCTAACTAACTATTATAATCATTTTGTAGGTTACTAAGATTAAAGTGACCCCAATCTAAATCCCTTAACCTCCTTGACCTGGCGTCCACATATGGGGACATCACATTTCGGGTTGTCTAGACCACAACACTAAATTTTGCTCTTTCAAATGAGCCATATTGCTCAAACAGGCACCATTGTTGTTTCTCATTTTGATTTTGTACTGAGGAAAAATGCTGCTGTGTTCAGACACCAAATAAAGAGTTCAATTATGACACTACAAATCTCAAATAGCAAAGAGAAATTTAAAATGAAAGAGTTGGGGTATTAGGAGGTTAAAGATAAAACAACTGAAACATGCTGTGGTTAATATGTTGCACTCTTTAAATGTTTTAAAGATTTTCATTTAATGAAGAAATATGTACAATCCATTGATACCTGTGCTTGCAAAAAGGGATGAAGAAGTTTGTTGTGAAGATTCATTTTAATCGTGAATGATTTGTTCAATCTTGTCTTTTAAATTCCTGAAGATTTATTGTTTTTCATCCTTTTCCTAAATCACATAAGAGATATTTCAAAGATCATGCATTTATTCATAAACATTTATGACTTTCAGTTCCTAATAAATGAAAATTAAAATGAGCAACTAGATGTTTTCTTTTGATCCGTCCAACTCTGAAAGTCAGAGCTGAATGCTCCATGCAGACCAGGAGATGGCGTTGTCGTAGAGGCTTTTAAATTACAGGAAACTAGGCAGACGCGCAACCACGTGGATCAAATTCACTGACTTTACTAGAATGTTGTGATTATGCTGATTCTTGAGTTATTTTAACTCAATCTGTATGAAAATAGATGATTCTTTAAAAACATAACACTTAATTTCGTTTAATGTTTCCTTTAAACAGTTTGAAAGTTTGTGATAGTTTCATTAGAACAAAGAAACAAAGCAGATTGATCTTTCAAAGATGACTAAAGCAAAAGAAAATATAATATATTCTGGCGGTATTTATCCCCGTGTTTCTGAAGAGATGAACCCAATTCAGTAGTTGGTAAATCCTTTTCAAAGCCAAGTTTCTCTTATTGTAAAAATAAATTATCTAAACTATTACAGATCATAAACGCACGCTCCCATGAAGTGGTCCGCATTCAAAAAGGGGTTTTCTATTATAAGTTCATGTCAGAATTTGCAGCCTGACAACAAGTACAAAATTTCTCAAATAAAGAACTCAAATCAAATTTTAAATAGGAGGTACGTTATCGACTTAATTTACATAAAGCACTTCACCACTTTGAGACTGAGAGTTTAAAAGCATTCTTTAATCATTTGTTTTACATTTACTTATCGCAAAGGTTTGGAATAGTTCTTTTGTTTTGTTTTGTTTTGTTTTTTTGTTTGTTTTTGTTTTTTACTTTCAAAGGATGCACATTTTACACTTTAATGAGCGAAAGTAAAATAGCGTTAATGCAACACCCGTGCATTTTACACTATTAAAAATTTTCACCTCAATTTTCATCTCAACTGCAGATGTGTCCAAACATCTGCAGTTGAGATGAAAATTTTGCAGTAATGTGTTGGGCAGATGTTAACTGCACTGATATCATGAAGCCAATTTGCAGTGAAAACCCATTTTGATCAAACAGCCTATAACAGTCATGTGGGGGATTTATTCAGATCTTCGCGCACAAACAGACGGTCTTCTCTCTGTGTTATTGAAACTAGCTATGGACCAATCCCTGTTTTCCATTTGGCTTGCAATATTTTATTCTATATAGGGGAGACCGGGGATAGTTGTAACATTTTTGACATTTCTGTCTGTAAATTGGAGCTCGTTTAAGGTAGTGGATTCAAAATGTAATGCAAAGTATTTACATGTCTCTGCTATTAAATGGTGCAGCTATTTTCTCTGGAGCACAATTACCCATTGCATGGTATGGTCTCAAACACGAAGAGTGAAATGTTACAATTAACCCCATAGTCTGGGTTAGTTGTAACATATCCTGGGGTAAAATGTAACACAATGAAATAAGGGTACTAACAAAACATTAACATGTAATCTTTGTTTATTCAACACATGAATGCACTTAGAGCCATTTATGTAATTATGTGTGTGTGTGACAGAATGCAGAAATCTAGCTTTTGAACATATTCCAACCCCCCAAAAAGACAAATTATGGAATTTTCTGCAACTGAATATTTCATTAATTTTGGTTGGTCTTCCTTGAGTTTGGCCTCATTGGCTCAGTGGGCATTATAACCTACAGCTCTTGCACCAATTTTGAACATAACAATGAAGCTGAAAAAATGTAGTTGTTCACCAGCATCGCAATTCCATTACTTTTTATCATGGCTTACCTTGGTGTGGTTTGCAAAGTGCTTCAGAAAGATGAGGAAATCTGTTTCTTGTACCCATCCTGATTTATTTCCACTACCAGTACTTCCTACTGGTCCATCTCTGACACAGAGGTCTGCATAATGTATGTGTGGGAACACAAACAGTGGAGGAATTGTGTTGCCAATGGCATTAACCGCATATACAAATGCGACCAGTGAACCTCTCTCTGCTGATGTCGTTGCCCCAACTTGTTTAATATAAGTTAAAGTAATAGTGTGGTAAGTTGCAACATCTGCATTATTGTTACAACTAACCCAGACTGTTGCTGTTACAACTGACCCAGACTCCTATAGCCATGAACTAGCTAACATTACAGCCAACGGCTAAAACATTAGCACTAAAGACCTACACAGAATATATCCCCATAGACATACAAATAACATAATTTAAGTTTGATGAGTTTAACTGCAAAGCAGATAATGCTATTACAAATTGAAATAAAGTAGAAAAACTTACTTTTTGGCATACAAATCACTTTTTTTCATGTTAAATTGTCTGTGTTTGACAAAATGTGCTGATTTTTCACATGTGATAGCAGAACTGAATTGGGCATGCACAGGATGAGTCACATCATTTGAAACTTAGCCCTGATTGGAGAAATTGGAAGTGTTACAACTGACCCACGTTACAACTATCCCCGGTCTCCCCTACAAACATTAAACAGAACTTAATCCGAATGTTTGGGGAAACTTTAGCTGGGTGATGTGCTTAAGGAAAGAAAAGTGGCCTCAATTGCAGATGCCGACACTTCTCCCGGGGATCTGCGTCCTTTCCTAAATAAATAAACAAACATATAGCGATCGATTAGGGACGTGGAGGGTCGCATTAGCTCTGTTGTTTTCTGCACAGTGGAGAGGAGGGACAGAAACCAGCTGCAGCGTCTGCGACTCCCCCTTACGCACAAGCCACGCCCCTCCTGCCCTCCCAGGACACGGTGCCATTCGTGCAGAGTGGATTTGGTTGTCCCATGGGAGCAGGGGAATTCTGGGGAGGACGAACGGCACACGATACCCCATTGTTTGGTTTAGCAGTCACCAACCCCCCCTCTCCACACCTCTCCCCAGCTCCTCCCTAAAACGCACGGCCTGACCGTCTCAGTGGGTTAAATTGATTAGAAAGACGTTTGCGGTCTGACTAATCCCCCATTCTCGCTCCGGCTCCCTGCTTCACCGAATTACAAAAGCCACACATTTAGAAAGTCTTGCGGGTTGCGATAATCGCGGCCGAGCCTCTCACACCTGCGGGGCTGAAGAGTCGGGGCAGGCCGGACAAGTCAATACTAGACGAACTCCCAAACACACAGGTTACAGCAGGAAGATTTCGGTTAATGATCTGCATGGTCTTTTTCTTCTGTTCAATTCTCAAGGTGCACAAAAGCCTAAAACCATGAACATTAAATTATAATCGACAATACTCCTGTACAGTAATTTAAGTTATTTTCCATTTATTTGGAGGAACTTTTTTTCTCAATTATAGTTAAAATCGGTTTTCTTAAAAGAGTCAATGATACAATACTTTTTTAAAAGTATTTTTGAGGATTCTTTATTGACTCCATGCACATGTAGAGGATTTTCACAGAAGAGCTTTGTGTCATCCTCTTATCATTTTTTTTTTTGCCTGCATTTAAAAATTTCGAGATCCTCCCCTGCTTAACATTACACGTGGCCCATCACGATGACAAATTCTGTAGCACTTACACCAGAGGAACTATTAAAAACTTGTCATTTAAATAGTAAACAAATAGATCGTTACACGCACACACACAAGCATACAACAAAACGTCAATTCCATACAATCTACATCTTAACATTTAAAGAGCACATCCTTGTCGTTTCCTTGAGATCTACAGGAATTTTATCTTTCGCCTCTGTGTCATCATGTATAGATTTTGTCATGGTTTTAGGGTTAAGTAGAGCTGTCAGTCATTTTAGGAAAAGTGTGTGAGGGAGACGGCGACAGGGCGGAGACTCGGCAGCAGGATTCCCCAAGACTGCTTTCATAATTGGGGGAACATCTGACTTTGTCCCGCGCTGGCAGATGGTGAGCTGAGGCGCGATCCAAGGGGGGAGATTTACATTCATTGTCCAGGCGCACAAACTCCACATAGAGACAATAGTCTCGGTAAGGGGCAGAGAGCCCGCGTTGGGGGGGTAACTTTCCCTTTCATAGCCAGACGAATGGAAGCGGAAATTAATTTTATTCCCCCCCAAATGTAACCCAAAAGCATTGGACATACAACCCAAATTTGACTTTAATGAAAGTAATAACAGATCAGAAAGCACGAATGGTAAAATGAACCCATCAGCACTGTGCTTGGTTTCTTTAATATGAGCCAGTAACGAAATCATCAGATGGAGCAGCAAAGGAAACTTTGTCAGACTCTCAAAACTCGTAAGTTCATGTATTCCATTTTTTCTGCGGACTACAGAGGATGGTAATCATGTTTGTTAACAGCATTATTTGTAACGGGTCTCATGACTAGGTTGGATTTGTAGAGACAGTCTGTCGTATTGATTAAGAGAACTCATTTCGGGCACTGTCAGGCAGCGCTTCAAACGCCAATCAGAGTGCAGCGTCGTCGGCTGCTGGCGGAGATTGATGGACCAACCAGACGGCCATTGTTGCTGCTGACACTGATGCGATGCGTCCTCAGCGGAATCACCGCGTTCAAAGGAGCAGACGGTCGAGCTGCTGAATGCGTGCCTGTCGAGAGCGCACTTGTGTTAAATGTTGACTTGAATGAATAGACCAAACAGAACTGGCTGTACGGGCTTTTAAGGGCAGTATAGCTGCGCAGCATGTACAAGACAATCTGAAACCAAACGCCAGTAATTGTTTTTTAAATACACAAAAGCGCCCAGAAATTCTTAAAGTGAGCAAAGTTTTTTTCTTTTCCCCCCTAACGTAACCTTTCACGTACCTTTTAATAAAAGATTTCGATGACTACACTCCTACTTCTGCCACACACACAAAGAAAAAAAAAGTGAAATATAGTATACACACTAAATTCTTAAATTAACACCGTTTCTTCATTATAAATGTTTTATTGTGGTTTTATGTGATTTTTATCTAGGGAAACTTCTCTGTGTTTAAAAAAGTTTGCTGCTGGAGTCACAGGTTGGATGCTGAATCTGGCAGCAGACCAAACAAGGGATGCACTTTGCACCAATGAGAGCACCCATTTCAACAATCCCATATGGCATCGAGGCCCCGCCTCCACGCCCCATCCCAGCTGAGGGTCTCATTCATGCTTCAACACAGTCGTTCGCTACAAGCTTCCTGGCCCTCGGATCAACTGGTTTGATTCGATTTGGCCCTGTGACAAAGGAAGACTTTCTGCACACTCATACTTTAAAGAATATTTCGAGACTAGCTCCCGGATATCTGCGGAGCTGAACGCACAGAGCCCGTTCGGACTGACGGTGGAGATGTGCGCTTGGAGAATGCTTCACATCAGTGGAAGGATATATTTACTATCATCATTTGAACCATAAAAGAAAGTCCTTTCGGATTTTTAATGAGACGCCCCTGAAACATCACACAGCGTCGGTTACTTCTTTCCCCCTACAAAGCTCTGTAAATGCTCAGTTCGTTTGTGGCGCTTTGGAGGAGCGCAGCGCGTTGAAGTGGACCTTTTCTTGTGTGCCAAAGTGCTTTAGCTGCCTAGCTCAGTGTTTTTTTCAACTGCTTCAAGAAAGTGTTACCAGCCGATCGGAGCAGGGTGTAAATGTTTGGAATCCAGGAACATCTGATTCGTGAAGTGAGCGGATTAAAAGAAAGAGGTCTTGGAGAGGAGATGGATCCAGTCCGGTCGTGGGTGCGCACTGTTGGGGTTGTGGATGCGAACGTCGCAGCGCAAAGGTACAGAACAAACTCAGCTGATCTGCTGACTTTAGGTTCTCACCATCCTCTCATCTGATACGCCCATGCTTGTTTGACTGCTCATGATGGAGACATTATTATTATTATTATTATTATAAGTTCGAACATTAGAAGAGGCAACCTTTGAGAAAAGAGCTGAAAACTACTTGTTGCAAAATATGACACCAGTCCCCTATAAAACTCACTGCCCCCAAACTCGTAAAAACTTCCTTAAAAGTGACGAAAAAAATAACAACAAACATTTTTCATAATGCTTGAAATGATAATGAAACTTGCCCCAAATGCAAAACAGCTAACAATTATTTATTTGTACATAAAGGCAAGAGGCATTTAATAACGTCATTAGTTTTCGTTCACAGGAGCGGAGATCACTGTTAAAGCTGTTTGTGACTAAAACGAAATACATATTTTTCCCAGAGCAGCTTTAGCTTCAGCTTAAAGGCAACTTCATCGTCACCTGCCACAAACTTTACAGCTCTGATTTTTTTAAAAACAGAAATGACAGATTTTCCAGTGTTCCTTTCTTCTACTTACCGTAGATGTTCAGTCAGCTTCTGCACACATGTATTAATTAATATATATATATATAAATATATTTACAACACACAAACCGTATTGTACTTCAATGTTGAAGAAACAGTCATGAAGAAAGCAGAATCATTTTCAAGATGAAAAGTTGGCAACATGCTAAACAGCGCAGCGCGCATATTTTAATAGAGCAAATAGAAAACAGTTATCAGGATTATTTATTCATTTTTTAAAGTATTTTAGTGATTTTTTTAAGCGGATGGCTGTTTGTTTTTTAATCGACACTTATTTTGTTCAACTAGAAACAAAAACTGAAGTTGTCAAGACAAAATCTAAAGTGCACTCGAGTGTGATTTGAGGTCTTTTTCAGACAAAAGTAAAATTACAGAAAAATTTAACAAACAGTCAAACCTGCTCTGAACCAGCCCGCAGATTCATAACAGTCTCTTTTTTTTATTAAGATGAATTCAAACAAGCGTTTCACGTGTCCAAATCTTTAATCCGCGTTAATTAAACACTCAGTGTCCTAATGTATATTTTAACTATGATGCTCCGCCATCGACACAATTTTCACTTAAACAAGACGTCGACACTTTTCAATTTTCAAGTTAAAAGAAAAGAAAAAAAAGTTTGAGTAAGTTTGGCTTATAATGACGTTTTTTCTGTATTTTTTTCTAGTCCATATTTGGTTCTCCTTGAAGGGTCAAATGTATGCAAAATTATCCATCAGTTTAGTTATTTTATTTGTTTGGCTTATGCTAATAATCTACAATTAATGTATGGATCAAAGAAAGACTTTGAAGAAAAAAAATGCACGATGATAAATATGCTTTTAATATTTTAATGTTTTAATTAATTCAAGCTATAGTAAATTTAATGATAGTTATTGTTGCATTTAATCTATTTTAATTTAACTTTCAAGATTTATTGCAAATAGAGAAAAGTGTTTTAGTTTAGTTTGTTAGCATGCTTGCTGTGTTTCTTTGTCCATATTATTATTATTATTATTATTATTATTATTATTATTATTATTATTATTATTATTATTATTGTTGTTGTTGTTGTTGTTGTTGTTGTTAATAATAATAATAATAATAATAATAATAATAATAATAATAATAATAGAAAGCTTGTTAATTGTCATTTAATAAAAGGAAAACAAGTATTTCTATTTGATGCTATAAATGTGTTTAATTAAATAAAGTATGATAATATTCAGTGTGATAAGCGTGAGCTGACTGTCTCTTCCGGTTGTGTCCTAAGTGGAGTGGCCCTGTCGAGAGCTCATTTCGAGAAGCAGCCGCCCTCAAATCTCCGCAAGTCCAACTTCTTCCACTTTGTCCTGGCGCTCTACGACAGACACGGCCAACCTGTGGAAGTGGAGAGGACTGCGTTTGTGGACTTTGTGGAGCACGAAAAGGTGTGTGACTGTTCCCGAAAGCTTAGAGATGTCAATTCTACATCGAGTTTTAATATTTAACGTGTTTAATCAAAATCGCACGACATTAGAGATTATCCACATGTATTTGTAATATACAGTATTTCAGCCGTAACCAGGTGCTCAGCTTAATTTCCCCCATCCTTGGTAAAGCCAAGCATATCGAACAGCTGACGGCTACATGTTTACACAAGCTTTACCCCCAATGAGCTGATGATGTGGGATTGAAAAAGAATATCTAATGACTAATTAGCAGCTTGCCTCATTAGGAGGACATCACTACTTTTTTAAAATGCAAATTATGCTCGCTCCTGTTAAGTTATACAGTGAACTAATCATCAAAGTCTCCTTTTCCTTCATGCCTCTCTCCCATACTCTAAATACTGCTGTATGGGGTGGGGGGATTCCTCAAGTTGGACAACACCAAAATAAAGAAGGGTGCAGCATGGAGAGAAAGACAGAAAGAGTTTGAGATATGCCTGGAGTAAAGCCTTATGCCCAGTGTTAATGGATGTTTTTGCCTTGTGGTGAGGGGGCACAAATCTCCTGAACTTCTGGCAACCACTGCACTCTGTGGAAAAGACAAGGGGAGTCTATCCTAACAACTAAAGTTCTAGCATACTTTTGGGTTTTTGGAGCTTCGAAGTGAGGCAGGCAGCAATCCTGATGCCGGGGCCGAAGCTGTTGGCGTGCTCCCCTTTGTGCCACACAGACCATAGACTAATATGACGGCAGTGGAGAGGTTCATTTTCTGCATGGTTACCCTGGCATCTGTTTTTGCTTTGTAATTGCGCAGAGGTAGAGTGATGCTATGGTGAAGTAAACGTCCCTCTGTGTATATTTACAAAAGTTATGAAGCTGGGCATCCATCTATCTCCAGGTGTGTTCTCATATTAAGTTTGGAGCTTTTTCATCTTATCTTCATGCATCTTAATTTCCACCCCGTTTCCTCTCCTCTCCTTGCAACTGTCTCCATTTCCCAGTTTCTCCACTCCCCCAACCTTCTTGTTCTCTCGCCTCCTTTCTCGCGCTCATCTCTGCGATGCCAGCCTCCTGGGTTATTGGACCAGAGAGCATTCCTCTGAGACCACTTAGAAAGACCAGTGGAGGTAGAGAAAGAGAAAGGAAGAGGGAGAACACAGAAGAGGGGGGGGGAAGAAGGAAGAAGTGAGAGGCTAGCGGAGAGTGTAGGGCAGGGGGGTGTAAGGAGGGATAGCAGAAAGGAAGTTTTTCTGTCAAGGTCGACTGCTGCTCAGTCTCACACGCAGTACTTTCCACTCGCTGGAACACACTTTGCCCTCACACACACAAGTGCATATAGCCATGCCTGCTACCTCACTGCAGCGAGGACCACTGCATTTGATCCGAGGGGTTTTTTAGGCATTTGTATCAGAGATGACAGTTCAACCTCTACAAAGAATATCCGACTCAAGGTTAAGTGCTCAGCTTATGAGCACAACACAGGGTCCCAAATGAGCTTTGAGCCTACAACTCTCTGATCTCGATGCTGCTCCATGGGAAGGGCGAGCTGCAGGATTAGGCAAGACTCACTGTGCTTAACCCTGTTTACTGATGCCCAGCTGTGCTTATCTGTATCCCAGCGAGCCTAACTGTATTCTCTGCGTTTGTCTGTACGCCTGCCTCTCTTTTTGCAAGGAGCAGACGGGAGAAAAGACCAACAACGGTACTCACTACAAGCTGCAGCTTCTCTACAGCAATGGTGAGTAGGTTCAAAGATGAGCAAAAATTGGACAAACCTGACACAGCTCTGCTCTTGACTTACCCATTAATTTCCCCTCTAGCTCTTATCACTAGATTTATACAATTTACTGTTCAGCTTTTCAAGCTGTTACTTATGGACCCATGTATAGGGAAATGAGGTGCACGCTGCCTCCCCATCCCAACACCTCCTCAGCTCCTCGATTCCTCTTTCCACTTCCCCCATGGTGCTTCCACAGCAGATCAGGGGGGATACACAGAAATTTGGTTCCCATGAGCCACTGCTGCCCCAAGTCTGTCGCAGTGGCACCCATGGGAGAGAAGATAAAAGACGCGTTCCAGAGCAACCCGCTGATACACACGCATACATACAAGTACACTAAAAGCACTTCCTCTCATCCCCTTCCCCCAAGCGTTATCAAAGGCATCTCAATCGAGACTTTGATGAAAGGAGCACATTTTAAAGGCAATACTTTCCAAACTCTCCATGAAAAAATTCACAGGCAGCGTGGTCTCCTCTGAGGGAGTAGTTCAGTGCGTGTTGTCTCCTTCTCCTGAGGCAAAGTTTTAAAGAGACACACCTGATTACATGCAAGTAAGAAGAAATGTTTTAAAAAAGAAACAACCCGTTTGTTTCTTCATTTAAACTCTTTAATAAGCCGATCAGCTCCCGTTCGAACGCAGCAGAATGTCTCCTGCCAGTCATAGCTTCACACAGGAACAACCATAAAAGGAACAGCTTGACAAGCCGTGAGATTCTGGTTATAAATTGTGGCCTTAGAGTCGAATATGAGTAATAATCATCAAACATCAAATAACTCAATCCCCTCAGAAACCATCAGAGAGGAAATTTGAACTGCATGCCAATCTTGTTCCTCCATGTTGGCTGGACAGAGTTCAATGCTTTTTTTTCTTAGAGCCTATCCAGATACTGTGGAAAAAAAATTCTATCATAAATCTTTCCATCTTATTTTGAGAATCCACAGAGATTTATCGCTGAGTGGTTAGGAGAGGTAAGAGAGTTTAAGGGCTTAATGTGACAGATCGGTTATGTTTTGCAATTAATTTAAAATGAGCATCTCTTCTTTGGAGGTTTCCAGCACAATAGAAATGTCTCTTTCAAGCTTCAGTAGCCTCTACCCGCAGCTTACATCCAACTAAAGAATGACAATTATTTCAGTGTAACAGAATTGTTCTCATGCTTGAAACACTTTATAAAAAGTGACATCTTCTTTTTTTTTCCTGCAGGGGTTCGCACTGAGCAGGATCTTTATGCACGACTTATCGACTCCGTCACTAAACAGGTTGTTAAACTTTCCTAAAGTTTTCCCTTGAATGGGATTCCTCTTAGAGTTTTAAGAAACAGCAGTTAATTTACTTTTACATGAAACTCAGTCTGACCCTTTGCCCCTTGCTTCTTCCTCTCAGCCCATATCGTATGAGGGACAAAACAAGAATCCAGAAATGTGTCGAGTTCTGCTCACACACGAGGTTATGTGCAGGTGAGTGTCACACACACACACACACACACACACACACACACACACACACACACACACACACACACACACACACACACACACACACTAACCTGCACCTACAAATGTCAAGTACTTGTATCCATTACACTCTTTCACTTTGTTTTGTCTCAGTCAGCTTTAAATGGGTTTTGTGGTGATGCTTGGGGCTGTACTTTTTAAAAAATTACCCTGTTATTGAACTGTAAGTCTAGGTTGTCCATCATCATCCTTGTTACAGTTGTAACCCACCGCTGCTGTCTGCTGTGAGGCAGCATGTCCCTGGTTAAGCTCCCGTTCCGTCTTGGAGCGCTCCACTCTCTCGGGCCTGTGGTTTTTGCAGTCAGAAATCAACTGACAGCAGCAAACACTTTAGGGGATCAATCTGCTTTTGGCTCATGGAAATAAAAATTATGTTTAGACATGCATGAACTTCATCGGCACTGGATGACAAGTGCGGTGGTGCAGCCAGTGCCAAAGAGCAACTTCGGAAGCAGAGCGAGTTTAAGAAGGCTGGTCGTGGCTTAGGTAGCTGTTTTTTTTGTGGATGTAGAAGAACTTTAAGAGTGTCTGGAAGTGGGCCTTGACCTATAGGATGTGAGGGCCACAGGAAGAAGGCTAGGGGGACTGGAATATCAGGAGGAGGGCTGAAGCAGAGTGAGCTTTGCCATTGTGTAGCCAGCAGATGCCCGAATGTGACTCACAGCTGGCTAATAACAGAGCCGAAGAGGCAGAGGGCAAGCGTCACAGCTGGGGAGTGAGGCCGTCTGACAGGGGGGCGGAGGGGGGGCAGGGCAGGGCCAAGCTGGGACACGAGAGGGGTAAGGCGAGGTGTAGGGGTGGCAGATGGTTAGGGGTGGGGGCACTTTTGTTATGCAGTGAAGGGGAGTTGGGGGCTTTGGGAGGGGTTGTTGAGGGGGACTGGTCGGCCAGCAGGCTCCTCGGACAAGACCGCTGACGAATGGTAGGATGTTATGGGACGGTGTGCGTGCGCAGTAAAGCTGCGTGGGGGTTGAGTTTGATTTCAAAATCAATGTGACAGATTGCCTAGCTGGCTTTTCACTTTTTCAATGGTCCCTCACTGTTTGTAGGGTGTGTTGTTGTACCTTTTCTTCCTCTTTTATTCTTTTGTCCATTCTTCCCCACCCCTCCCATGCTGCTTTTGTGTGTTCCTGGATCACGGCCCACTGTGGGGCAGAGCAGCCGGGGTCTATGGATGTGGATGGGTCAGAGAAAAATGGTGGCTCCTCCTGTTTAATTTGTTGTTGTTGATGGGTTTTTTTTTTTCCCCACTACGCTAACTTTTTCCACTTTCCTGTTTCTTTAACCGCCCACTCAGTCGCTGCTGTGAGAAGAAAAGTTGTGGCAATCGAAATGAGACGCCGTCCGATCCAGTCATCATTGACAGGTAATAAAATCCAAGCATGTCCCACACAGTGTCCATCACCTCAAACCATCACCTATCTATACTATCTAAACTCTCACAACAGTCCCCTCTGCACCAACTGTAGAAGAAGCTTACACATGCTCTCTGTTCATTTAAGACATAATACCTAACTGTGCGTGTATGCATCACATGTCAATCTTGTTCTTCTTCTCCATGGGAAGTATGTTCATTGTTTCTCCGGGGCAATTTACACCACATCACTGCAAACAGGCGGTAACATCCAGTGAAAAGCGCCCGTGTCTGTCTCCCATGTGTCTTTCTGTCTGCGGCTTTCTGTTTATCGGCTGATCTATCTTCCAGCTTGCTGGGATCTGTTTCACTTTGGTCACTCATTTGCACCTGAGACCTGACAAAAGCACAGATTTACTTTTATCAGAAGCATGTGGATCATTCACACCACCAGACGGGCTCACATATGTACTTAATGTTCACCCCGAGGGCCAGTTATCAGGCTTAAAGGGAGATGACCACCCCTGTAATCAGCGTGTGTGAGAGTCTTCACATCTAAAGGGCTTTTGGAGGTCCCACACTGTCTGCCTGGCATTAACCAGCGTGATTGATACTCATAAGCAGACCGTATGTGAAATACCTACTGTGTGATGTCATGGGGCAACCTTCATCACCTCTCTCTCCCTCACTCCCTCCGTTGCCCTCTCCTTCCTTCTCTCCTTCCCTGCAATTGTCTGTCTAGAAAGCACTCACTTCACATATATCAAGGACCCTTTTCTTTCCCCTCCTCAGTTCAAGCCGGCTGGCTGTTGACAGTGTGTCTCAGAGGATCTCAGATGAAGATAGTTTTCATATAACGGAAAAATCGGGTTGTTGTTGTTGTATGAATTTTCCCAGAATACCTTGGAGCAGCTGCTTTTCCCATTTACTCTAGAACATTATTCTCACAATCGCTCCCTCCGCACCCTTTTTATACTTCCTCCTAACATGGCTAAACTGCTTTGAAATTTGCTTTTTAAGTAGATTGGTGATTTTCTGGTGAGGAAAAACAACACAAAAACAGTCTATATTTCTTTGTGGCTTTCTGTGTGTGTGTGTGTGCAGGCTGATGTGCAGCTCTGAGGATTGATTTAAATTAAATCATTGACCTACTGTACTCTCTAATCACACTGGCCATATCCTGTCCTGATGGGGGCTTCTCCCTCTCGACTAGCCTACAAAATCCCCTCCTCAGGGACCCACCTATTAGAAGCCAGTTAATTTCTGCTAAGCTGGTGGAATACTGCTTTGCCCAATCAGAGGTGTCCTTACTTTTCTCCATATGCTCAATGTATGTATGCTCAACTAGGAGGAAGTTTATAACACATATGCATCGTTTGCATGCACGCAAACGAATGTATATTTTCATGCTTGTGGGGATGTTTATTTATGTATGTATATGGATCTATGTACGATTGTCTGTGTGTCTCTTTGACCCCTACACTGACCTTTTCCCCTAGTCCTTGCTTGGGTCTTAAATTATTCATGTGTGTGTGTGTGTCTGAAGCCTATGCGCATTTGTGTATGTGTGTGCACTTCTGTGTGTGTGTGTGTGTGTGTGGAGGAGACAGTCAGTTTCTGTGGCTCCAGTAATCAGCCTCCTGCTCCCAGCCCTAACACCTGTTCTCCAATTAACATGCAGCGTGCTGGGGCCCACTCCCTTCCACCACCACTGCTTTCTACCCTTTTCCTTCCTTCTTTTCTCCTTCTCCTCGCACCCTCAGTGCATTGCTCCCTTTCCACCTGCCCCAGTTTGTATCTGTGCTTCTGCACACCCCTCTCGCCCTTTTGCTCTCACATGCTTACTATTTTAACTCCCTATTGCTTAATTCCCGTGCTCCTCTTTCTTTTCTCCGTCACATTACCATCTCCTTCACCAACACCCCCCTCCACCCTCCCTTTAGCCTGTCTAATTTTGCCATAATTAGGCAGTGTCATTAGGACACCTACCCAAGCACAAAGGAGTTTGCAATTCCCCAAACGGCCCAAACCCCCTCTTTTCTAATCTCCTTTCCATATTGTTTCAGTTTTCTCTCCCCCTTCTCCTGCTGCTGCTGCTACTGCTGCTACTGCTGCAGCTCCCTCCACCTTCCCTTCTTTCTAATCCTGATCTGAGTGAAAGGGGAGAGAGAGGAGATCACAGCTGATCCACTGGGAGGGGTGAAAGGACAGAGGGTGGAGGGATGAAGAGGGCAAGGGCAGGAGTTGACAAAGAGATGACTCGAGTTGCTTTTGGGGGCGAATTATCTAACGCCCCAGTGCCTGCTGTGTCTGCTAGTTTTGCAGCTGCATAGGTGAACTGTTATACTCGCAGTCCTAATGTGACATCTCTGTTTGCAGGATGTCACTTATCCTTGACTGATGGCCTGACTTGTTTTCTGATTGGTTAGATGAGTGGATTGTTCAATAGGAAGTTGGATCAATGCCTCTGGGCTCATTACTATAAATGTAATTCTTCAAGCTCATGCAATCAATGTATTTATTACATTACATTTCTTTTCTTTCATTTCGCTTGTTTTAATAAACATGCGAGAATGAATCTTTTTTCAGAAACTGGTGGTTGATTATTTTGACAGGTCATTTTTAAGGTCATTTATTAAGCAAAACAGAAAATTATTGAGTGCTTTCAGGTCAAAATTCAAATACTGGTATTTCTTTTATTTTTATTTCTTTATTTTTGGATGATTGCTTTCACTGTTTGAAATTTAGCTCATTCTCAATCTCAACCCAGGCAGATCTGTTAATGGTGGTATTATTGCAAAACTGATCTCTGACCTCAGAGAAACTATATTGGTTCTGGGCCTCAGTCTTTATGAGCGAGCTGTGGGGTTTACAATGGAGACAAGCAGATGTCAGTATTAGTATTAGGCTGTGTGGGTTGAATGGGATTTGTTGGGGGGGCAGCTCTGGGTGTGTGCTTTTATATTTGGCTAAGAAGCTGAGATCAATAGTTGGTCATATAGAGTGTGTAGAGGGATCCATTGTAAGGCAGGAGTCTTGTGAGGGGCACTGGGGTGATCAATGGTAAGCACTATCTCACTAATTGATCGTGTTTCCAAGAGGGCCCTTTTTTAACAAGCCGGTGCTCAGAGAAAAGACGAATAATCAACAGGAATTTTCCAATGTTGTCAATATGCCTGTTCCCTCCCCCACACTGAAAATGAGCTCACAAGGACTGTTACATACTTGTGCACACTTTCATCAGCAGCAGCTTAAACCCAGATTTTTTGTTTTTCAGAAGGATGCATTTAGAGTTTATTTTATTCTTTTATTTATTAAAACTATAGTATATGAGTCTCGAGAAATGACTTTATTTGAGCTTAGCTCCGAGAACGATCCATTATTCTTAATCTTAGGTTGTGGGTTGTATTGATCTGTTTGTAGTCTTGGTTCTAGTTGTGTGCATGTACCACAGGTTTGTTTTCATTGAGTGCGTGCAGGGTTTCCTTTCTGATCAATATACAGAAAATTGGTTTAGTTTCATCTCAATTACAAATTTCCTCAGGTCAATGTGCATTATTGCAGTTATTAGTGAGCAGTTCTTAATGCTGGTATAAATCTTATGTCACATTTGGATATCTCGCTTCTGCGGTGCTTGTGAGCTGTTAAACTCTGTCATTTTTATTGTTTTTTATGGCTCGACGCTGTCTGGAAAGTTTGACAATAAACTATTCAAATATCTGTTGCTGTATGTAAATACCTGCTCCCTGCCATTGTGGTGTATTAGACAGACAGTGTGACCATCTGTTTTGATGTTAGTCTTTCCACCTGCGTGTGCCTGCCTGTCATATTTTCTTTAAAAACCCATGATGATGCAGACTACTTCCCTCTGTGCTTCCTGCAGGGCTTTGCTGCCTACCTGATTTCACAGCAGGTCACATAAAGTTACTCCTTGTCCTACTAATGATGGGGAATATTGGCCTCCTCATTCTTCAACCGAAAAGAAAATAGAAACTACAAGTCTTTGGGAAAAGAACATTAAACTATCAGCCAAAGAATAAATGCAGCAACATTTTTTGGACTGTGTCAGAGGTCGAATTCCTTCCCTTTCCCAGATGCATACTCAAATTCTACCGCCAACTCGCCCCGTTAGGTCGTCATATACACGCTTGAGAGTTTTATGTGTGAGACAACAATGTCATTTTAGGAAACCGTTTCTCATGCATCCAGTATTAGATTTGCCTTTTACTGTACTTAATTAAAACTCATAATTCACTCTGTGTACACTTGTATGCTGTCTTTACCTTTTTCCTCTCATATTATTTTAGGATGAGTTTTTTGAGGTTTGGTCCAAAGCTGGAAATGGTGCACGTAGTGTCTGAACCCACACGCTTTGGAAAGCACAACTCAGTTTCACATTTTTATTGTGAAGTCACAGATCTTTTTGCCAAGAAATTATTGAAGTCCAGTCAAATATCTCAAAGTGTGTTCATACGCGCCATCCTGAACCCGAGCAATCAGCGCTAAGATCATAATATCATAGCTACATGGCTTCAAAGTTGGATCTCTCAGTTACTTTTATTTGATCCTTTGACTGGAAAAGAGTTGAAGATGATGGTGGTGAAGTTGTTGCAAACTGAGACAAATACACCTTCACATACTCTGAGTGCAGCTGTAGCTGGCTGAGGTGTTTAAGCTGTCAGTTTCTATGACAGTAAGTGGCAGTCCAGCTACAGGTGAGCCTCAAAATCTAGCATTTTCAATGTGTGCAGACTTGGCTTTAAAGCTGCTGTTGAATACACTAAAGAAACTGAACATGTCATAGAGAAGCATGTGTGCGCTCTTAGTTACGGATACAGCAGCCATTATTATCTTTGCATAAATTACCTGTCTGTCACACATGCATGTTCAGAGACAAAGTCTGCCCCCCTCAGTCCGCTGTCACAGGACTCTCCCTGGTGAGCTGGTACTGTCCAGTCCCTCCAGACCCTCTGTCAGCAAGCCCCTCATGCAGGGGTCCAGGCAGCGTGGCGACAGAGCCCTGAGGCTCTAGTGCACAACGCCTCACACAGCAGAGCGGCACGCAGGCTGGACCACTGAGCAGCTGGCACAGGACTGTGGGGATGGCTCCTCCCTTGGGGCAATGCAAGCAGGAGAATGACACAAAGACAGACAGGGAGAGACGATGCAATGTCTAGAATATCAAATTCTCTGACAGGCACCGCATCAAACAGTAAGAGCCACACTCAGAGTTAAGACCGCTGAAAATGAGTTCAGGGACCTTTGGTAAGTCTCAAGCTCTCTACATTTTGGTGTCATGTGACCTGGAAATACCCGGGACTCCAGCATGCACAGGAAGTGTATAATGAGTGGAAGGTTATGGGCCGAGTTTGTGTTTGGTCACCCTTGCTCTGATACGGCCAGCATTTGGCTGTTGTGGCTTGAACTCTGCCACAAGAAGTAGGCCTGGTTTGTTTTCTTTGAGAGCCTACACAGGGGGCAGTAGGAAACAGACAGCAACGGAGAGATGTTGTGACAGGAAATGGGATCGGACTACCAATGGATGAACTGTGGGGGGGGGGGATATTTATGAATGGGAATTTCGAGGAGGGGTGGGATGCTGGGGAAAACCCTCCCATTTGTCTAGCCACTAATAAGGTTCACCTTTGGTTGAGCAGTGAAGGGATTAAGCAGGGACACTCAAAGGATCACAAGTGGGCAAATTACAGTGATTTAGCAGCACTTCAGATCATGAGCAAGCGAACAAGCATTCCTGCACTGGACTTTCATAAGAATCTAGAATCTTTTGTGTGTGTTTGTGTGTGTGTTGGGGGGGTTGCTGGAGTCAAAGGCCAGTTAGCAGTGGTATTTAGTAACAGGGGCTGTTTTCTTTGGCTGGACACTGCTGCTGGGGGTGACTGGGTTTGGTTGTGGTTAAAGGCTTAAATTTCACTAATGACTTAACAATGCCCCCTGGTGCTAAGCCGGCCCCACAGGCCACCTTGTTTTTTTGTTTGTCTATTTATCTGGGATCTGGAAAGACTCTTATTTTTCTTAGGAGTTAGATTTCTCTGAAATCCCTGACGCTCACTTTTTGAAAGCATTTCCAAACACTAATATTTACACTTCTGCAGGATTTAAAAAATAAAATAAAAAATTTGATTAAGTATCACAGGCAAAAGTTATACTTCCTGCGGTCCATGAAGGAAACAGACAGGCAAAGACGCTGTGTATAGACACAGTTCTTATACAATAGCTTTTCATTCGTAAGAACTTCAGTACATTTATCAAAGCTGCTTGAAAAAAATCAAGCATGGAGTAGCATGGAGCATATGAGTGCAGGATTGCTGCAGAGAACCTTCCCACTGAAGGCAAGTCCATGGTGTGTTTCCATCTTAATAAGAAAATCTTTGGTGTGACCGTTATTAGCCATTCTCAAGCAAATTTAATGTGTAGAGCACAATGTAGATACTGCACATTATCTTTAATAATAATCTTTAATAATTTGTTAACTGTCACAATTTGCTGTCTTTGTGCTATTTCAGATGTTACATCATATCCGATAGTCATGGCTATACCCAGGTTATGTTCCCCTTGAGATTTAGTTTGATTTAGTTAAGTTTTTTCTTATGTTTTTTTTTTGCTGACCTCATGATTGATTTTAGTTACAAATAAGAAAATAACCCACACTTTCTATTGACCGTGTGCAATACACAATTTTTTTTTAACTGTCTTGCAACAAACAGCGAGCAAAGAACCAAAATGGGCTTAAAAGTATAGAGAGTGAGCTAAAAGCCTGAAGTTTTTGAAGCGTTTTCACGAGATCTCATGAGAACTCGGTGGCTTGTCTGATGTGGGGATGATTGCTGGATCGAACATAACATTAACAAATAAAAGTCTGACAGGAAATGTGAATTAAAAATGGAAAAAGCAGTTTAACAATTGTCGCTGCAATCTTTTGGATACATGCAGCAGGGTGTGGGATGGTCCTGATGAATCTGTCAGGGCTGAGGGCAAGGGGTGATGTGACTGCTGACAGGCTCCCAGCAGGCATGCTGAGAGCCCCAACAGTCTGCATGCCCTCCCTAAAGCCTCCACCCTCCTGGCCCCCCAACCACTCTGCTCCCCTTTTCCTCTCGCAGTCCACGGCTCCCACACATTTGTTGTGTATTAGCCATGGACAGTAAATTACAGCACCTTGAAACCTCTGAGTGATTCCATTCCCATCTCTTCGCACGTTCCTCCTCTCTCCCTTCAGCACCATTATCCAGCTCACTTTCTCTGCTTCTGTCTATCTTCCTCATTTTCTCTCCTTTTGATCTGTTTTCCTTCTCCTGTCTGTCATAGTCGTCCTGGCTTTTCGACTCCCTCAACCCTGTCAGATTTCTCTCCCCTGTCTGTCTTTCTCTCACTTCTGCTATACTTCTCATCCTCCTTTCTCCATTGTGTCACGCTACACAGCGTTCCCTCCCAAACACATCCCCTCCGCTCCCCCTTTACTTTCTTACAAGCAGGTCCCTGTTGTCTAGGCTTCACAGGTTTCTCAGCAGTTTCTCTCTCTCTCGTGCTGCTTCCCATCCCGCTCTCTCGCCCTCTTCTTCCCTCTCCCTCTTTACACCCCCCCCCCCCCCACCCTCCCTTCTCTCTCTTTCTGGAAACAGATGTTGTTTGTCAGATCTTATCATTACTGGCTAATTAAGAAGACATCTCTTCTCCTTCTGTTGTTGCTTCTCTTTCCTCTCCTCTCCCTCTCAGTGGCATCCATCCCAGCTTCATTGTTCTTTTGGGCCAAGCTTTATACACGTTATTGGTAAATCTTATTAGCTGCTGATTGATTGAAAGGGTATTGAAAAGGTAAGATTAGATTTTGGTGCGTCGTGGATGACCTTCTGGCATATTTGAAATCTATTCAGTTGAAGAAGGTGCTACGTGTCTCCATCTGACAGTTGTGAGAGTATATTTTGAATCCTCGTCCCTCAGGACACGCCAAGCATGCTGGGAGAGGTCAGGCCACTGATGGGACTTCTATTCCCTGTCCTGGTTGTGAATTCATGCTCTCTAGACTCTGAATATCTATCCATATCTATCTATTTGGCAGGCTGACCGCAGTCCCATGTGGATGGTCTCTATGCTATGCTTTTGGCTAAGCTCGAGAGACTAACACATTAATTCATTTTAAATTGTTGAAATGCACATTTAGCAGCTGGTGAGAGGTTATGCAGTAAAACACTTTTTACACCCAAGAGAAACCTCTCAAGTGCCTCTTGAGTACCCTTCCCATCATTCCACTTTCCTCCTCGCAGCCCTCTTAAGCTCCCAGCTCCAGAATGCCACAGTCACTTTTTCAGTGGCAAGCCTAAAGGTTTTACAGCGCTACCCAGCTCTATAAATCAGCACCAGTGGTTAAAATGTTTGGCTTTGTCACAGTTCTCAAGTTTAGAGGCGGGGTAGGTCTGGGCTGGGGTTGCAGGGGTGAAGCCAGCCCGGGAGGCAACGGAGAGGAGGCCAAAAGGGACACAGCCAATCCACCAGTCAAATTTATAAAGAGCTGAGTTCATCCATGTGCTCGCTGTCTGCTTTAAGGTGTATCTGATGAAAGTTAGCATGTTCCTTTTTGAAGCCCAACTTCTTAGTCCTGCATTTTGTCTTCACACAAACAGCCAAAAGAAGAAGCCTGAATAAAATCTGTGTTTTATAGCAGCAAAATAATTCTAGTGATGTGTAATTACCTGAGGTAGGGATAAGAACGGATAAATAAAACACACAGCATTAAGTTGATGTGTGGTATATTCACACTGTTTTATTTTACATGAGTAAGTTGGCCAATGGAGGATAATCTTCCCAGCTCACACAGGATAAATACTGCTGTCAAATGAGATCAGGGTCCTACAGTGACAATCCATTTAGTAGATAAAGCCTTCATCTGTATTTAACTTGTGGAAACAGATGAGGGTCAAGCTTTATTTTTTTTTAATGATGATGATGACGACTGCATATATGTTTAAAAAGCATCCCGAAAAAAAGAAAATGAAAGAGATGCTCAAGCTGTAGGGAATTTGTGTGGCATTTGCTGGTGAAAGGGCAGTGAAGGTGATGCCACAGATATCCCTGTATGTTTTTAGGAGGAGGAGGGGAGCGGACTGGGGACGACTGGTGTGAAAGGTCCTGTGGTGGTATGCGACAGAGGGGGTATCAGTTCGTGGAGGGTTTTCTGTGCCCCATTAGCAATGTCAGAGGTCAGGTGCCCCGGGTGTTAACCCTGGTGACCAGTCTAGCTCCCAGTCTGCCAGGGGACCCTGGTCCAGGGGTATTTATTACTCTTCCCCACTGACACATACACATCTACTATGCTCATGAAGGAAAACAAAGCTCCCCCAGCCATTTCTCAGCCAAAATATATGTCCTAATTGGATGCATGTCCATACAGTGATGCATGATGACCCATCTGTAGATTTTTGTCTTACAGTGAAAAATTGTTACATCCTCCCTAATTTATCCAAATCTTCATTCCTAGCCATGAGCTGCAGCGTGTTTTGGCCCATTTCACGCGTGTTTTATTAAAAATCAGCTAGCATGCTTACATTTTTTAGGCATTTGTTTTTTAGGCATCACTTTTTCTAATGTGGATAATTCTGCATGATTGATTGTGCACACATGGCTGCTTTCAAGTCAGTATTTGTCTTTGTGTGTGCATGTGTACGTGTGTGTTGTTTTATGGCCTGTGTGTGTGTGAGACATACACATGCATGCGTGCATGTATCTTAGCCTGCTGTACGAGTTAGTGTTCTCAGTGTGTGAGTGTGGCAGAGGAAGGCCCTCAGCATGTCAGTATGTTTTAATGCTTCACATCTGGTTTCCTAATTTTCCTCCCCTCCTCCCCACCCGCCTTTCAGCTCCCCTCCACCACGATGTCAGGACACTGTTTTGTTTTTTCAGGGTGGCGGTGGGGAGGTGATGGAGGGGATGTCTGATGAGTGATGGCCCTGCATACAGGACGTCGACATTCTTCCTCTCTTCCTCCGCGTCCGCCTCTTCATCTTTTTTGCATTTTGCAGCCTTTTTTAGTTTGAATATTAGGGATTACAGACTGGGTCAAAAATTACATTTATTAAGATGATGAAGAAGAGTGTCTCTTTTTCCGTCTCCACTTTTCGCCTCTCACCAAGCAGCAGGGATCCCACTTTTGCTGAGCAAAAATGATGACAGTCACCCCCTCCCCATAGTTTGCTTTAAGTTTTCTCCTCTCGTATATTTGGATTAAAGCATAAATTTGTCACTTTTGCTGCACTGACCCAAAATTAGAAAACTAAAGCCAACCCCAGGAAAGTGAGAGTCGGAGTGTTTTCTGTGCTCCTGGCTAATTTGAACTCTTCATTAAAGCCACGCTTGAATCAGATTGCTTGAAGAGCCACTGCAACCAGTAAAAGTTCATTTACAGCGAGCATAGTGGGTGATGTGTTTTACGACTATGTGAAAAGGCAGTTTATGTCAACAGTGATTAGTGCTGATGAATGCCTATGAAAATTTTTGTTAAGTCCTTTGGTGCTTAGGTGCTCACTGGATGATTAAGGCCATGTGTAAAGCAGGGCAATGCTTACATGTGTAACAGATGCTAAAATCGACTGAGGAATGTGAAACCAAGCATAGTAAAGAATGAAAACGTGTTAAAAAAAAACTGTTACTCTTTTATTGTTTTTAGTGTCACGACTTGGAGTTTGGTCACTGATCTAGTTTTAGCAAAGCAAGTTGTCACTCCTGGGATGCCCACCTCATGCTGCGAGGTCTGTGTTTAGTCTTGGGAACTGACGCAGATGTAGACAAAGGGACTGGAGGCCTTGACAGAGATTTAGAAGTGAAGACAGAAAAGAAAAAAACACACTCCCTGTGGCGCTCTAGTGTAAAATGATCCCAAAGTTTAAGACTTGGTTCTATGTTTTGTTTGTGTTTCCTGTTTTAAGCGTGTCTGTGGAGGGAAGACGCTGCAGAAGATAAAACTTGATTCTCATAGCTGACTGCAGCATGCTGTAGGGTGAAATTTGCCACTAATGTGGAACAGCAATCTTAATCTAAGAAGTTTTATTTTTAAAATACATTTTTACAAGATTACCAATAATGCTTTATCTTATAGTCTGCAGTTCTTCTTCAATTGTCAGTCGTTAAAACAAATATTTATTGAGGCAGACAGTTTAAAAATTGTTTCATACCTCCCATTAGTTTTATTTGCACTGTGTTACCCACTTGACAGTGTTTTAATAAAAACAGGATCTCTCTTTTCCACCTGCTTTATGGAGCAGTATAATCTGTGGATGTGTAACAAGGCAGCTATTAAATATAAACACGATAACTCTGGTGGAGTTCTTTGAAAATAGCCTTTCTCTGCAATTTCCCTGTGACATGAGGATCACCTCCAATTCTTAGCGTGTTCTCTTCGTCTCTTCTGTGTGCACGGGGAGGTGTGTGGGTGTATTACATTACCAAAACAAAAACAAACAACAGCAATATTAAACTTTTGCAACCACAATAGAGGAGGGGATAAAAACAGAGGGTCCTCGACTTCTTATTAATTATGCAAGATTAGTCTAATTATAATTCAGCAAATGAATGTGTGGCAGAAGGTGCGAGGCGACGGGGCTGGGAGATTTGCATGTTAAGTGGGCAGGGGGAAGCGGCTAATGCATGCTAATATATGCGTCAATGTCTCGCTTTAATTTCAGCATTTGCAGCTGTGTGCGTCCGAACTGGGGGGGGTGAAAAGTTGACTCAATGGGTTTTTGGGAGGGGAGCAGAGGGGTGTGTGTCAGTGTATTAGAGTGTGCATGTATGCATGCATGCGGATGTGTGGTTGTGAGCGTGCATGTGTGAGGCATCCGGTGTCATACAAACAAGGAATGATGAGAAGAAGTCAACAAACAAGGTCAAGAACCCTCAGAAAGTGCACAAAGCCTGAGATCGGTGTAGACAGCCTTTGAATTAGGTTGTGATTTTGGTATCTGATGCATCACTACAGCAGAAATTTATCATGTCAGTCAGTCAAGTGAGTGATTACGACTGGATTGTGTGAGGAAACCAGTGTTATCAAACCACAGGCATACAATGGACCTGCTTACTGAACCAGAAATGTGATTCCTGTGATGTAATGGTTAATGCATAAGGCTTCTATATTCCTTTAAATGAGCCACAGTGTAAGAAGCATTGGCCCGGACATAATCAATATGTGTTCTGTATCACCTTCAGTAGACACAGTAAAATGAAACGGGACACTTTTGATTATTGTCCACTTGTAGAGTCCAGAACCAGACTTTAAAACTCTGCCTGTGCAGGATTTTAACATACATGTACTGCTGCATGTATGTTAAAATCCTGCAGATGTGCCCTTTTACATGTTTCCACCCCAAACTGAGCGTAGCTTTGAGTTTGGAGGCCTAAGATCTAAGTGATAAATTGCAATCGCCCTCTGCCAACAACAATATTGATTGTCCTCTGACGAAATAGCTCAAATCAAGAAATATTGGACACACTGTTGGAACGGAGTTAGAAGCCAGGTCCTGTTCGCAAGGGAGGAAGTTGGAGCGAGTGATGGAAGAATAGCGAGTAAAAACTGACAGAATGAGGGAGAGATTAGTATTCGATGGGAGGATTCAGGGCCATGGGGCCAATATGAAGTTCCTCTCCAAACAACCGCTCTACATTAAGATGACTTATACTTGCAGAAAACACAGTGTGGGTGGGATTGGAGCTACCCATGAAGCCCCCCCCCCCAAACTAAAAAACCCCCCAAAAGAAATACGTTGCATCCTTGTGCAACATTTTTCTCTGCTTTGCTATTCTTTGTTTTATTGGAGTGCTAATGGGTGTTTCTCACAGACACGGCAGAGATGTGGCAGATGTGTTTACTGTGAAGTGAAGAAGCGTAATTACATCACAATCCTGCATCAGCGCAAAGCTCATTCCTATTTTATTGTATTTTAACACATGTCCTCTCTTTAAGTCCTCCACCTCCTGAGCCCTGTCTGCACCTGTCCTCTTTATATACTTTCCTGCCTCTCACCTCGCCAAGTCTCTCTCCTGGCTCCGCGCTGGGTTTCAGTGATGGAATGTGTTCTTGTTGTTTCCTTTTCTTTCCCACCGCTGTCTTTGCCTCAGCATGGGGACTTTGGGATTGCGGCAGAGCTGCGTTGCCATGGCAGCGGGCTATGTTGCCGAACTGCGTACACCTGGGATTTGGAGTCTCTCTCCACAGTCTCCCTCTCTCCTATTTATTCCACCTTTCTCTCAGGTTTCCTTTGGTGCAGCAGAGGCTATCAGCACCTCTTTCTCTCTCTCTCTCTCACCTACTCTGTGTCTGCACAGTCTATCACACCCAGAAGTAGACTCACATACGTAATGAGACACATATACTTGAAAACAAAATTCATGTCCATACTAGTGCCTGTGCCTCTATCGCTACCTTCCATCTTCCCACCTCCTCGTTTCACTTTCTCTATAGTTGTCTGTACTTCATTTCCCTCTCCATTCCCATGTGGGGGTTCAAATACGGCATTGTGGGATACCACGGTCCCTTGAGTCTCCTGGCATACATCACTGTCTCCAGTGTACTTTGAAACACCGTGGCTGTTTCACTGGACTGTGCTTCAAAATCTCATTACTTGATTTAAAGTGTAATAACATTGACTTTATTATTAAACTAAACAGCTGGGATTGAAGACAGAACAGTAATCAGATGTGTACAGAGCAGAGACGCACACATCCGCACAACCTTACACACACAAGACCTGTCTCGGAAAAATAATTAGCGTCTTCTTAGACTGCCAGTTTGTTACAGGGTAGCAAATAATCACAAACGTGATCAAGATTCTTTTGTGTGATGCTTTTTTTGTTGCTAATATACAAACATGTGTCCTTGTATTTACCTTTGCAGGTTTTTCTTGAAGTTTTTCCTGAAATGTAACCAGAATTGTCTGAAGACAGCAGGAAACCCAAGGGATATGAGGAGATTTCAGGTACAAGTACACGGAGGGAAACCAGCAAGTGTGTGAGTGTGTGCTTGCATGGAAGTGGGGAACGTGGCACTAAAAAACAAAAGGTTTTGGATTAATGAGAATGTCACCTCGTGTCTTCTAATTTAGATAGAGGATTTTGTTTTTGAATTTTCTTGTCACACTTTTACCTTAAACTCCTCCTTTGGAGAGGTTAAGCAGAGAAAATCACGAAGGTGGGAGTTAAAGGTGAAAGTTAAAAATCAATAAGAAGACAGCAAGACAGAAAGACAAGTGAAAGGAGTTGGATATGTGGAGGGGGGCTTGGTCGTGGGGGTGCTGGAGTGCAGGAAATAGGTTGAGGTGTTTCAGGAAGTTGTCAAGAATTGAGTGATTGGCTCCAGATGGAGGAGGTCATGCTCCGTGACCCAGGAAGTGGTCACTTGGGACGCTCCCGCCTCACTTCCTCTGCCGTCTTTCAGCAGCAGCGGCCTCTGTCTGGCATTCTCCTCCTCCCAGCAAACCCCCTGTCCCTTCCCTGTCTTCGTCCTGCTGTCTTGCACCATTTTTGCTTTATCCCCTGCGAGGTGACACACGCTGAGAAGTTATGAGCACGCAGGCACTTGGAGACTGTCATCTCCGGGTTAAAAGGTGATCGGAGCTGGACAGGAGTCTGACGCTAGATCGATAATTTACAGTTATTTTCCTATAGCTGCCCCTCTTTTTCCACCACCTATGGATCATATGCCTTTTCTCCTTTTTTCCCTCCTCGTGTTCCCTCACCTGTAAAATTACTGCCATGTGTTTATTTCAAAGGGAGTAAAAAGATTGATCTTTTCTGACATATCTAAAAAAAAAATAAACAAAAAAATAAAAATAAAAACATTATGGTTTATTCAAATTCTTTTCTCATTGATCTTCTCCCTTTAACTGTCAAAAAATGTTCATAAACATGCGGAAACTCAGTTTTGCGCTCAGGATTAGCATCAACACTCATAATTTTTCCAAAGAGAAAAGTGTCTTCTCATTAATTATTTGTATGTCATCCTCATGATGTGGGAAGGGACACACACATGCTGAGACCAGAAAATCAAATTAGGGTCACAATATATCATCCACTACCTTAACTGCTGGCTAAAATGGGAGATTTGGTCCATATGTTTGCTGTCATTGAAGGATCACGAGGAGACAACGATGAGCCTGCTGCATGCTCTATGAATCAAAAAGTTAGTGCAGGAGAGGCCATATGGAGACCTGATGGGGGAGTGGAGGCTTGCGGGAACAGTGTCATCCCCAGAATGCAGACATATTATGGAGATCCCGGGGATGTCACATTACCTATTAAGAAATATGACTATCACCTGTACACTAAAACAAATCGTTGCTCAGGGATTTTACTGTCGTAACCTGAGATTGTGACTCGCAGCATGCTGTCTAAGTGGGTCATAGACGCTCATGTATCTTCCTCATGGCTCTTTTCCTCTCTTTCAGGTGGTCCTGTGCAGCACTGTGAGTGTAGACGGTCACGTCCTAGCCGTGTCTGACAACATGTTTGTCCACAACAACTCAAAACATGGCAGAAGAGCTCGAAGACTGGAGCCAGGCGAGTCTGTCGAGAATACGATGGAATATGGTAAGACAATTACGCCATCGCGTCACACTTCATTTACCGTACCTTTTTTTTCTGTGTTACATGTCTGCTGCATCACTCACAAGAAGCATAAGACACACTCATCCACAGAACATAAGGGAACAGCAGGTACTCGAGTTGCATAACGTCCGATCATAATCACCGTGGTATATCAAACATAACTGCTGAGGTCATTAACTGAACTAATTAAAGCATTTATTCCATACTTGTCAATGTGTCCTAAAATATTCAACTCAAGATAATGCTGTCATCTCTAATAAACAATGTGCTATGTGGGTGACCAAGGCTTAGGTGATGAAGTGAAATTACTCCTCCCAGAGCTGGTGGTTTGATATCTTACTGCTCCATATGCGAGACTATCAAAACCCAGTCTGTTTCACAGGGCAGGCAAGCACCTTGTGTTGCAGCTACGGTGCTGTTAGTCTCTAAACAGTGAAGGAGAAACACACTTCAAAATGCTTTGTAGAACCACAAAGTGAAAATGCGTATATAAGTGGAGACCATCTTATTGTAAGCCTGAGAACAAAGTTTACAGTTGTAGACCTGGAAACGGATCTCCATCTTCAACATCACATCTCAACTAAGAACAACTTATTTATCTGAACAGTGGTCAAAGGTAACCAAGAACATTTACTCCGGTTCTGTGCATAAATACATTTCATAACGTATTTATTTTTTAATAGAGATTTGCTTTTATCTCTTTCATTTAACGTCCATTGCTTGAGCTGCTGTGTCTGCTGACCTACACTGTATATCTTTCCAATGTGCTCTTCGAGTTCATTGTGGATAAAAATCACATCGTAAACAAAATTAAGTTGAAATATTCAGGCACTAATGCTTTTAGCTTTTGTAACTTTATCTTAGAACTTGTTTTGCACAATCCTGAACTACAGAGCATCTTTAAAACAGTCTTCATCAGATCTCCACTTCCGTTGCACATCTTCTTTTCTCAACTGCTGAACATCCTGTATTGAAACCGCTGAAGTGAATCTTGCTTTGCTCTTCTGTTTAGCTACCCCATGTATCAAAGCCATCAGTCCGAGTGAGGGCTGGACCACCGGTGGTGCAATGGTCATAGTCATTGGGGAGAACTTTTTTGACGGGCTACAAGTGGTGTTTGGAAGCATGCTCGTATGGAGCGAGGTAAGAGCATCTTCATAACATCACACTAATGGTGGTAGATATTTAAAAATGAAAACTTATGCTTTATCACATTATTTCAGTTACTCAGGTGCAGCCTACACAAAATTAGATTGTGTACTGAAAATTAGACTGTGCACTGTAGAAGTAGCCTGAACATTTACAGGACACGGTGGTGAGGATATTTCTTTAAATGCCAGTGGCAGCTGTCATAGCATGACAAATGTCACCAGGGTGTCACAGAGTTAACCTCTTAAGCCCCAAGCCTAACTGATCTCCTGCCTTTTGCCCCCGTATCAGGGGGCGTTGGGGCTTAAGAGGTTAAGCTAATGATAGTAGTCCACTTTTTGATGGCTTGAAATTTGCCACTTGTGTGTCTTTTCCTGGCCAAATGCCAGTTTCACTTTGAAAACTGAACTAAAAAATAGTCCAGCTACACTTGACTTGAGCTCCAGACCATGAGTAAAAGTCATGTGCATGGCTCGTGACCAGGACTTCTGGCCTTGTATGTAGTTTCAAACAAGCTTATGCAGGTTGTTTCCAACCTTGAACTGATTTTTTTTACACACCATGGTCTGGGTCTACAGCTCTGGAGCCTTTAGTTGGGTTTTTTGGCTGTTACCATGCTCTTGATTTTTGAAATCCAGATATCACAAGCAAGTGAGTAGTCATTCCCTAAAGCATACTCTGAAACTAGCAATAGTGACCACAGATGCACAAGGAACCTTATTATTGACCTCATCAATGAAGGAAGAATTAAAGTTGCTTCCTAGGCCTCTGTTCAGCTGGATCGTTCTCCTGAACATCCCCCGCTGGTCATTACAAAGAAGAACGATTCAAATTCTTCTTCACTGACATAATATGTCTCTGTCAATCTTTATATATAGTCTTTTTTTTTTTACAAGGAGCAGAAATAAATAACCAATGTTTAGCTGGAGTCCTCATGTTGAATTTCTTATCATTTTGTGACACAGTTTCTGTGTTTGTTCCCCAGCTGATCACACCACACGCTATCCGTGTCCAGACACCTCCGAGACACATTCCCGGGGTTGTGGAAGTCACACTGTCTTATAAATCTAAGCAATTCTGCAAAGGAGCACCCGGGCGCTTTATCTACACAGGTATGTAGACACATCATTGTGCTCTATTTGTCCATGTTATCCACAAGAATTTTAAACTGAGACTGATTTTGACTTACTTTGTCCTTCCTTTTTTAGCTCTTAATGAACCAACCATAGATTATGGCTTTCAGCGTCTTCAGAAGGTTATTCCTCGGCACCCTGGTGACCCAGAGAAACTAGCTAAGGTGAGAGAAAGCTACATATATGACCTTACTATATTACGATTATCTTTCAAACCACAGTGCACATGTCATAAAGAGGTTATTGTATTCAATTTGGTTTTTGTTCTTTTGTTTTTTGCAGGAGATCCTCCTGAAAAGAGCAGCAGATCTTGTGGAAGCTTTGTATGGAAATCCACACAGTAATCAGGTTTGGTGGAAATTTTCTTTACATATTGTATTGAAGCCCAGAATAATGTACACATATGACTGTGATTTTGTATTTTTTACATATTAACAATTAGCATTGATTTATAGACTGAATTTCTAATGTAAATGACTGATGGTTTCCAACATTTCATTATAACGACTGCATCTTCCAAAGAGGTGTGGCACTCAGAAAGCTAAAAGATTAAAAAACATTGCAAAAAAGTACAATTTTAGATTGTGGATGTCAAGTGGCTGTTCAGCTGCTGATTCTCAGTTTGCACATGAAATGAAAACTCATGAAGGCACCAGTATGAGTCAGAAAACTGTCAGCTGCACGGTTGGTACACCGTATGAAACTTGTAGCTAATGGGCTAATTGGGTGTAGCGGAGACATTCACAGTTTTAGACATTAATTAGATATTAGATATTGTGTTTACTGCCAAGCTAAAGATATATTAATTAACAGCAATAACATGTTGGCCAAACTGCATTATATGTCTGTGAGCCTGACCCATTGCTCTCTATTTTATTTGCCCTCCTGTAGGACATGCTACTGAAACGAGCGGCTGACATTGCCGAGGCGCTCTACAGTGTTCCCCGTCCTCACAGTCAGCTGCAGGCACTGCCCAGCTCACCAGCCCACGGCAGTGTCATGGGCCTGGGCTCCTATCCCTCTCAGTTGGGTGTGAGCATCGGAGAGCCAGGACAGAGCAGCCAGGGTGAGCAAACTGAGCCTTAAGTCATCCTTCACGTTTGATTTTGAAGCTAATAAAGCTCAAATGTAACCCAACTTTTCCACGGCCCCTCCAGGTTACATTCGCAACTCGAGCAGTTTGTCTCCAAGGGGTTACCCGTCAGCCTCAACTCCCCAGCAGTCAACCTATGGCACTAGTGGAGGGATGACTGGAGGCTATGGGACAGTTCCCATGACTAGTCTAGGTGTTCCTGGATCTCCTGGTTTTAACAGTGCCTCCCCCACTGGCTCTCCCTACAGTAAGATCTTAAAAACTTTCTAAATATCTTCAAGTGTTCATTAATGAACTTAACAAAGCAGATGTGTTATGACTTTCAGGCTTAAAGTTGACTGTTGCTCTCTGTTCCACAGTAATGCCCTCTAGCCCCACTATACCAGGAAGCTCCAGCTCCTCATCTTCTCTCTTGCCTTTCTCCTCCTTCCCGTCTGCTGCTAAACAGAAGAGTGCTTTTGCTCCCGTCCTCAGGCCCCAAGGCTCTCCCTCCCCTGCCTGCCCCGCCTCAGGGGGGAACAGCTTCAGAGGTAGTCATCCAACTCACTATCTGACCCCCCTGTCTGAACTTATGAATGCAGTCTAACCCCTTGTACTAACTCGAAAGCTTTGACTGAACAAGACAGAAAACAGTTGCTGGATGTAGAATAATGCAAGAGCTGACTGAGTCGAATCATAGATTTTGTATATTTTTTTCTCTCCAGCAATGACGGGCCTGGTTGTTCCCCCGATGTAGCAAAGCACCCCCAATCTACCCCAGACCACTGCTTCACTTAGCCCCTCTTTTGGCACTACGAGGGCAGGGAGAATGGAAAATTGATCACTAGCGACCATGTACTGTATATCTTCCCTCCCCAACCCCGTATGCTCGCCTTTTCTTAGTCCCTTTTTCATCCGTCTGGATGAACAGCACGGGGTATGAAAATGTCCAAAGACCAGCTATCCACTGCAGACACGGAGGAGAATAATCCACCCACAACCACAGAGACCATCCTTAGCAAGCAGCACTAGACTGGACCACATTCGGCTGTGTACGTGTGTGTGTGTAATGAAGCCTCGGAAAAGAAACAGATGAAGACTGCTTTGAATTTCACCTCAAGCTTCAAAAGCATCTGTGTTGACTTCTGACCAACCATCACATGCAGTATTCACCTTTTTTCCTCAACACCTGCGCAAAACCATGGCCAGAGTTTTACAGGACGCACAACGAGAGCACTGAACACTGATGGACGACAGACAACTCAGATAAAAAGTTGCAGCTCTAAAAAGCAGGGTGCTATTCTGTCTGCGTATGGACACGTTAAACGGCATGTGTGTAAACCGTCTGTGAGTTAGTGAGAGGTTTTTTTGTAGTAGACTTTTTGAAGACAATTTACATTCCAGAAAAACAAACCCTTTATTTTTTGTTCTGATCGTTACGGTTTTTCAAGGGAGAGCTCTTTGTCTCAAGGGTTATTACTAAAGGAATTCATATATTGATTTATTTAAAAACAAGCAATTTAACTTATTATTGTTAGTTTAGGTAATAATATAAACGTGTTTTTATACAGTGATACTTTTTCCAGCTGTTACTGACATGAATTTATCTCAGCGGTTACTAATGAATTTGATGAATGATCAGCATAGAAGATGAATTCGTTTTTTGTTTTTTTTAAGTAAACATCCCCAGTTTGCAGGATCTTGCATAATGATATATATGTTGCAGAAGGTGATTCTCCTTGTGTAAAGGAAATGTTAGTTAGCCTTATCCCTTTTTAATTTCACTTTAAATGCATGCTCTCTTACACCGATGCCCTGGTACTTTTTCACTTCACATTACAAATTTAAATATATACGACTGTGACTTTTACATTTTACACATCCATGTTAAATGTCTCAGCCCTGTACAGGTCTCTAGTCACTATGCAGTACGGTAAATAAAAGCACAAATGCTCAAAAAGAAAGAAAAGAAGCGGGCGTATTAGATGTTCACTGACCCTCATCATTCTGTTTTTACTTGTACTTCCTTACTTACATTTTTTTCAGTATGACACAAACTGCATTCTCAGGACTCGAAAAACAAAGAACACAAAGAACAGATGACTCTTGCAAAATTGTTTTTAGAGTTTGGTTAATTTTATTTATTTAAAAATTATTAGCAATTTAATATTATGTTTTTGAAGCCATCTTTCTTTGAAATGATACAAAAAATAGTTGCAAATGTGATTTGTATATCTCAAGGTGTAATTATATTTTGTGCTCCAAATAAAATGGATACTGAAAAAAAAAAAGGTGTGATGTTGATACAAGCTGCTTTGTTTCTTGCCCTGCGTTAAATTGTAAACTGTCTTGGCATTCATTTTCACACACACTGGATTATCAGACAGTTTACTGGACATTAAGATTTTACCACAGTGCTCCACAACTCAAGGTTGTGCTGAATCTATTTTTGACTGCGCCCGTCACCTGTGTGCCCGTGCAGCTTGTTACACTGTTTTGTATACATAGCTGATGAGCCGCAGCATCTTAATTGTGATGCGAGCGTTAAAGACTGAGTAGAGCATGTCAAGATAAACAACACCCCCCTCTCTCCATCTCTCTTCTCTCCAATAAGCCTGCTTTTCTCTGAGGACCAAGCCTCTGGGGGCCCAAGTGAGAACCACATGAGTCTCCCTCCAATGAGGCCTCCTCCTCTCTGTCTCTTTCTCTCTCTTAAAACATACATACAAGCGTTTGCCTCACTGTCTTGTTTTTCAGCCTCTGCGTGGTACCGCTGTATTTCTACTTTCCTTCTCCCCTTTCTTTTGCTCCCTCAAATGGCCCTTCTCTGTTAATGTAATTAGCACTGGTAAAGAAGGGCAGTTAATTACCCACTCTATTTTGATCGGGTAATTAATGTTATGCCAGGAAACAGCAACTGTTTCATTAACATAGCCCTCAAAGCAGTGAGGGGGTAGGGTAGCACCCGGCGCATGCATGTCTGCATGTGCCGTGTGTGTTTGTACTGAGCACATATGGTCGAACTGCGTTTCAAAAACTCTGTTCGGTGACAGTGAGCGACACGCCGACTTCAAATATCTGACACTGACCTCAGCAGCGAGTCGATGTTTCTGCAAGTCACCATGCAGTCTTTGTCACCATCAAGTAGCACTTGCAGCTGCCTCTTCCTCATCATCGCTCCCTGTTGCTGTCTCTCCTTTGATATGCTGTTAATTTGACAAGTTAAAGTCAGCTTTGTTGCCAGCACCTCAGCATTCATCTTGCTGAGTGCTCCTTCTGTCCAGTGGTGCAGGAGCCATATGCTGCTCTTCCACGAGACTGTTATGTTGTTGCTGCTGCTGATGCGAGTGCGGCAGCACCATTTACTGTTTCCTGATCACAATTTGGATAAAGACAGGATGAGATGCCACCTGCCACCAAGTCATTCCACATTACACTCAGAGCACAGCTGCAAATGAGCATAACTGCTAGAGAGCAACTGCGTCATCTTTTATTATAGATACTGCTGTTTTAGTTAAAGTACTGTCACCCTCACAAAAGAGTGAGCACAAAATGCACCCTTGCCTTCTTCCCTCTCAAGGGATGTGTTTGTGTTTATATACCCAATTAGCCCTCTGGCCACAGCGTGGCCATGCATTAGGGCTGACATTAGCCCCAGGTCTATGTGTGCATGTGTGTAAAATATACACCCCTTTCTCATATAAGGCATAATTTCATGGGTGTGCGTGCCTTATTAGGCAGGCTGAGGCAGCGCTTGACAGGGGTGGCCCACTGTTTTGTCAAATAGATGGGTAGATTGGCTTCCACACACCCAGTCAGTGTCCTTTGCCTTTGGCCCATCAGTAAAACCAGCATTGTTGCCCATTAGACCACTGGACCCCGATTCCTTTTTCCAAAATGAATCCCCCACCCCTTCTGCCATTCCCTTGGGTGTCAGTAGAGTGGGGTGGCAGATGGGACCGACACAGAGCTGCCCCATGAGACCAACCCCCCCCCCCCCCCCCCCCCCCAACAAAATACACACACGTGTGCATTCACATATAGGTACACACATAAAAGCATGCACACACACAAACACACACACACACACACACGCTCAGACGTACACACATGCACAAATTCATAAGAACAACACGCACACTGTGCACAGACACACACAAAGCACAGCAGTGCTACACTGCTCCCCTGCCCCCAGACACAAACCTCATCTGCCAGCCTGCTGCTTTTGTCCAGACCACAGGAGTTTATGCTGTGAACACAGAGTGACGTCTCTGTCCCTGCCTCTCAATCTGTGCTCTGTCTACCTGTGTGTGTGTTTGTGAGGGAGAGAGAAAGAGAAACAGCTTTTTGGGATGAGAGCTGTAGCTAAAATGACATTTCCAAGACAATTTTCAATTCAAAAGTGATTACATGTCCCTCCTGTCATGCTGACACTGAGCTCCTGGTCCTGATTTAAGAAAATATTCAGTTTTGAATACATTTTAAAGGTCATCGGTCATTTTCATCTCATTGCTTTTGAGTCCATGTAGAACTTCTGTATGTGCTGCTTTTAATCAAACCCTGACTAATGGAAACATTTACATCAAACACACCAACAACGCTGTTGTTGGTGTGTTTGATGTTCTGTTATTGAATTTTGATACCAGTGTCCCAACCTGGTTGTCCCACAGACTGTATCTTCAGGTAATTAAAGCAGAGAAGTTTTACTGCAGACTGTTGAGCAAATATAAACTAACTAAAGCAGCTATTGCTACAATAAAACGTGGTTTCTTTTTTTTTTCTCACTGTACATTGTTCCGTGTTGTTGGGGATGGTCCGCGTTTGATGGTCGGACTCTGTTTTATGTAACGATCCCTCGTCTCCTCTGGGTGCGTTATTGACAATTAGCCAGATTAGAAGAGTGGGGATGTAATTTGGACCAAACGTATGTATTGGCTGCTTTTGCGCGCCTGTGTGAGGTGAGAAGGCCCCACGCTGGTGATTAATTACAGCCAGGCCCGTGTGACAGAGCTGGGAGCTCTCCCGGTGCTGTCTACAGCCGACATGCAGGGAAATCCAGCCTGGCTAATTGACCCGGCTTCTGTAAGGCCATCCATCAACCGTGGCCCGAGTGGCCCCGTAAGAAACACATTATTCAGAGGTAAGTTAGTTAACCAACTAGCGCTGCACCGTTCATTAATGGTATTAGGTCCTCTCTTGTCTGTCTCAGCAAACCAGCGCGTCGTGCGCTACAACACTGGAGGCATGCGCAATCAAAGCTAAGCTAGTGTAAAATGTTATTTTGTGTGGTCGTTGTTGTTTTAATAGATTGTCCCCCGAAAACTTATACAAGTACAGAAGCTGAGGTTTGTAGACCCAAAGGAAACAGCAGAACACGCCAGTTTTTAGCATTTGTTCCAGTGTTTTATCATCTAAGTTGCTAATTTGATGAAAAAACCCAAAGCAGTTTCACCGCACTTTTATGATTTATTTAGTTTACTTATATTCTAGTACTTCTAACTTCTTAGAAAAAAAATGAATGCAATCAAACAGTACTATATGAATGAATATTATTATTATTGTTGTATAATAATATAAAAAACACACACAGGTGTAATAGCGTCCAGAGGAGTGTCTGGGTTGTGTGGTTATACCTTATACACAAAAATGGAGAACCACGAGGTCTCCGTTCTTCAGACCTGGCCTGGGCCCACATGTGCTTTCACTTGACCTCTTCCTGCCTCCCACCCCATGCAGCAGACCCCCAGATATCTCACATGAAGAGAAGATATATGGAGACATATTTTAAAGTCAGCGAGCAGTGCGGGCGTTTGGATGTAAGCGGGAGAGATGATTTCTCATCCCCAGAAGGTGACTTTTCATACTGGAATCTTTCCCCAAATATCCGGTCTCCTCCCTCCCTGTGAGGTTTGCTGCTAAAGCAGAGAGTAAATGCAGCTGGGTCACATCTAGATGTCACGGTGAAGTTATAGTTGAGTATGTATACGTCTACGAAAGGGTGAAGGCATCAGAGTCTGTGAGCTTTGGGATTTATTGGAGCAGCGTGTAGACTTTGAATAAAAAATATGTACATATATTTGGTGATTTGAAGACTGGAGAGTGCTCATCAGCACCATTCATGATCATCTTCATTTATGCAAACTGTGGCTCATAAACTGTGAGTGTGAGGTAGCCCCATAGCACCACCTACCTGTGAGAGAACAGGGCTGGAGTTCCTCTTCCTTTGCCTCCTTTGCTCTTCTTTTAAACAGTCTTTGTGCTAGTTAGTCTACAGCTACAGCTGCTTTGAGCTACAGTTCAAAGCAGCAAATGTATTTAGTTAAAGTTTTACTCTTTTTTTCTTTTTTTAGTAGTTTCATTTGTGCTCAAATTTCTACCTGTGTAAATTCTATCAGTGTTGTAGCAGTGGCTTCTCATCAGTAGCAACACTATCACAACCGCCCCAAATAACCATTTTCTGTATTTTGGTGTCCTCTGTTTACCAGCATGCATAAATATGCAGAAGGATATCTAATCAAATAAATCCATTCATTAGGTGAGCTGCTGGTATTTCTGCTTTTGCATTAATTACATAGTCATTACCATATCAATTAGAGAAATCAGAGATCATGTAATTAAGGTTTAACCAAAAGCACCTGCTGCCTCTGAGCTGTGGTGTGTGTGTGTGTGTGTGTGTGTTTCCTTCACTCCTAATCTAATCTCTGGCCTTTGACAGGACTCCCCCTCATCAATCCTGAGCTGTCGGAATCCAGCTTCTGTTTTTTTTTATTTATTTTGTTTTGTTTTTGTTTATAGGGGTGTGCGGTGGCTGTGGCGGCGGTGTTTGGAGGGGGCGTCATGCAAAATGTTTTCATGGCGATAAAATTGATTGGCATGGACGCCTGATTAGAAAAGAATAATGGGAGACAGGTGGGAGGAGGCGGGCTGTACATCGAAAAGAACAGATTGGGACAAAGTGAGGACTAGCTGGGTGTCACGAGCATTGTCTATTTTGGCTCTAGTTACATCTTGTAAAAGATATCCAGTAATTACTCTCTAACGTTCCACAGAGGCTCTTCCTGTATTCTGAGGTGTCGGGGGTTTTAAATAGTAGCAGCAGATGTTGTTTTGTTTGGCTTTAATGTGACTCAAACTAGAAGGATATGTCCACTATTTGTTACAGCAACAGATTCATTTCAACAAGTTCAAGAGGCAAGCGAGCTCCGACTACAGAGAGAGCATGCAAGCAGGGACTGTTTTTATAGTGTTAGTTCACCACCTGTGAGCAATAAGATGGATGGAGCTGTGAAGAGGATGGAGTGGGTCCACAGAAGGCATGTGTAGAAGGCATGTGTAAGGAAAACAAAAATACACATAGGTAAAGCGATAGGGTACACGATGAGATGAGAAATGACAGGAGTGGAAAAATAAGAGGAAGGGAATTGGACTCCGGGGGACCGGTCTCTACTGCTGGGGCAACACCAGCCTCCGGCCCTCCTCCTTCTTTGCATTTCCTGTTCTATTTCCTTCCTTCTCTTAATACTCCCTCTTTACCCCTCCAGCGTCTCCAGTCCGGTCAGTCAAACTCTGTTAACTGAACCAGTGAGAGGGAAAAGCCAGTTCAATAAATATGTTCAAGTTGATGATCAAATGAGCCGATGAAATATTCATTGTAGCTAGATTTCTTCTTCTCCTTCTAGAAATATCTGTGGTTAGATTCTTTTTTTTATTGCTGATGTTGTTTTGATGACACATTTGTAATAAAAATCTATGGGCACAAACATAAAGTTACAGTTATGTTCATAGGTTTTTGGAGAGCAACTGATTTAAAATCTGGTGTGGCGATGTACAGGCAAAAATACAAAAATATGTCATATTGTAAAATCTTATGGACCTGTCAGTGGCAGGCATAGGCAGTTATAAAACATTTCTGTGGTTTAGTTTTATTTTGTACAATATCACTAGTAAACGATACAGGACGTTATCACAGATATGATAAAGATTAGTGTAGATAAAATGTAAATAATTGATCTTAAGCTGGTTTAAAGTAGGGGTGGGCGATATAGCTATAAAAATATCTCACAATAGTTCAGAGATGTTTCTGAACACTATTTTTTTTAGTTACTTCATCTTGCAAGGAGCAAAATTTAATAGTGCAAACAAAATGAATGATGTTTTCCATCCTTCTCCTCCAATGAGTTCCTGTCATTGATGAGAGATTGTCTAATTCTAAATGTGAGACTGTTGAAACAAGGTACTGTAACTTCTGCATGTTTGTCTGTTTCATGCTTTGTCTCTCCAAAGCGTGAAATGGACACACATGCAGAAACAGTGGACCGGCGTGTGCATTACACGCTTTGCCGTGACATCAAGTTGCAAATATTCTCTCTTAACCTTTAAGTAAAAATAGAACTTATTAACTCTCAAAATAACAATAACTAATCTTGTAACTCCTCAGAAGTCTGCACAATATTTTTCATAATAACACTGAAAATTATTCTCTACATGTATCTTAAACCAGGCTTTTTAACCAGCTGCTTAAAGCCCTCATTTACCACCATGTAACCACATCAGTAATTTCCATCCACCGTTTGCTCCTCATGTCGTATGGAGTGCAGCTAGCAAGTGTTCCAGCAATGTTTGGTTGCGTCATTTATTTACTTTTGGTATACAATCACCAGCTGCTAGTATCTCCTCCTTTTTAGCCCAGTTGTACTCAATGCAGCAAACTGCAATGAGTAAGTTTGCAGTTTTTTCTAGCTTTAATGGAAACAATTTTCCTGTGTATTTTGCAAATCGTTGTGTTTTGTTTGAGTTTGTTGATGTAGTGCCCTTGTTACTAAATTGTCAGAGGCTGAAATGCAGCTCTTGCTGTCAAACATGTCTGGGTTTGTTTCGTTGTTGTGCAGGCAAGGAAATATAATTGCGTGCTGTAGCTATATCATTGATATTATCTTACTGGCACTTTCATGTCACGTAAAAAATTATGGTGGTGGTATTGTGAATGATATGATAGTGTGGGCAAGCTGATTGCCACCCCATGCTAGCAGAAACTAAAACAGTGGCTGATCTTGTGGCCAAGATTTGAAGGCAAGAAATCAAAATTTCATCCTCTGAACTAAAGAGGAGAGGGACCACCTGGATTGTTATTACTGCTCAGTTCAAAAGCCTGCATGTCTGATCACATGGGGGTGCATTAATACCTATGCAATTGACAGGTAGCACATCTCAAAATCCTGAAAGGTACATCGTTTTTACAACAACATATACTCCCATTCAGATGTGTTTTTGAGGGAAGAACTTGTATATTTCAGCAAAGCAATGCGAAATTGCATACTGCATCAATTACAACAGCAGGGATTTAGACAAGAGTGCTGAACTGATCTGCCTGCCAACAGGTTCAATCTGATCGATCATGAAATGAAAAATACAGCAAAGCTGACAAAAGACTGTTGAGAAGTTAGAATCCATATCAGACAAGAATGGGACAACATTCCTCTCACAACAGTCCAGCAGCTGGTCTCTGCAATTCCCAGATGTTTACAGACTTGTTAAAGGCAGAGTGGTAAACATGACCCTGTGCAAACTTTTTTGGAATTGGTGTTGCGTTACATAAATTGTAGATCCTAATACTAGCAGAAGGCTTTTGTTCGATTACACAGCTGATAGCCTGCCCCTGATCATAACATTGGTGTTTCAGTCAGAAGTTCAGACAGCATCACTCAACAATCTTAACCATAGCTTTGTTATATATACTGCTCATCTGCCACTAGATGGCAGAAGTAAGCCATTCAGCAGTTGTAACTGTGATTTAAAGTATCACACAAGCCTGCCAACTGTCTTTTATGTTCCCAGTGTTTATTCAGTAGACAAGACCTATGTGAAAAATGCTCCAATCAGTCTTTTGAAAAATACACAGTGGTACAATTCTTTAGTCTTTCTGTAGAGCTGTTCTTCTGATGTTTTAAAGACAGAGAGCCTAATTCCTAAGAAAGTTTGTTTGTTCAGTGTTCTTCTGAAGTCTTTTCCTCAAATTCTGTGTCAGGCAGTGCCAGGGAAGTCACATTAATCACTGCACTAGCTTGTTAAATGATGTGAAAGTGGATGTCTCTGTACATAAACATAATGACGATAGAGGAAGACTCTGAAAATGCTACAAAACAGTGAAAACAGGGGCAGAAACCCCAAAGCTACCAGCTCCTGTGGTTGGTGCATAGTGCACTACAGAGGCCCGTGGATTGGTTTTTGCGTGTAAGGAAGAAACAGAGCATGGTTGTGCTAAAAAACGTCTTTTTGCTGGAAACTAGAAGGAAAGAAGTTCCTGCAGCCTTTAACGTCTGCTCAGAAGCTCAAGTGTCTGCCAAACAAACACCAAACAAAATAGAGACAAAAAAGACTATTTTAAGTGTCTTTTAAAACAAGTATTAAAAAAAAAATCTTCTGAATTTATCCACATGGACCATGTGTATTGATATAGTGCGCTTTCCTGTGCACGAGCGCCCCCTGTTGCTGATTGTTGCATTTCAGGGCGCTGAATACAGAACAGTCAGAGAGTAACTTTGACAAAAAGTTTATTGGAAAAGTTTGTTATTAGACTTGAATCCCTTATTAAATATACCATGGAAGACAAAACAGTGTCACTCTTCTTCTGTTGTACCACTTTTCCCACAGCTGCTGTTGTTTGTTCAGTCAGACCTTCACTAAAATAACCCACAAAAACTAAGAAAGTCTCTGTAAGCTATTTTTCGCAATACAATTCTAAATTTCCCCCCTGCATAATAAAATGCTAGCGAACATAATGTAATTGTTTTAATCACCAGACGAGGCCAAACAGCTGGGAACAGCACAGTATTGTGTTGCCTGCACGCTGCTGAGCTCACAGCACACAACAGTGGTGGTTCTCAGTCAGCACAAGCTGTGTATTCCCATTCGGTGAGACTGTGATATTCACTTCCCAGTGTGAAACTCTACGACTGCTCTGAACTGCTGTTCTCACCACCGAGCTGGTGACACTGCTATGTCAGTGTCACTCGTGGCGTATTTACACTGATCCCTGGTCTGCATACTTCCCTCAAATGCTGAGCCAAGTCCGATGAGCCCTTTAGATGAGGTGGCAGGATGCCCGAGCAACAGCACAGTGTGGACATGAAGCCTACCCTCGCTTTGTTGCCTGCCATATGGCTCTCCAAATCAGTGCTGTTTCTGCTGGTACAGATCCAGTAGAGAGGAGAGAAAAGGAGAGACACATTGTGTGTGTTTGTGTGTGTGAGAGAGAGATTTTTCAAAGCAAAGTTTCAGATTTCTGAATTAACTGGATTAAACTTCTCTTCATGCTCCACCAGCCATAACAACTGCTGGGGACAAGCAAAACACTCTAAACATTAATGTCATTAGCAGTTGCTTGGGATCCATTTAGGATTAAGGTATTTGGATTATGTGGACGAAATAAATCTAAAAAATTAGATTCCTTGACCTCAATAAAAAGGTCATTGAGGTCAAGGAAAGGCCTATAAGAAAACTGATAAAGAATTAGAAAAGGACAACTTTACATTAGTGTCCTTAACAATGTGACACCAGGTGTTTGGGGTGCTGAAACTACAACGTGCAGAAGATGGACTACAAATCACACATCTTACTTCGCCACACTATACTGGCCTTACCTTATATGTATTTGCAGGACTTCCCTTTCAAGAGAAGGACATTCAAATGAATCACACAAATGCAATTTATCAGCACAATTTACTAAGTTTCATACTGAAAAAAAAAAAGGCTGTTGCAGTTGTGATAGTTGCTTTTAGGGGTGTTTATTTGCAATCAGATGAGGAGATGTTGTCAGAATGAGTGCAACTGACTTGGATTCCTCATGTTGAGTGTTCCCAGACTCACTTGTTTCTGTTCCTCAGCAATTTGGAGATTATGTATCGGAATTTCAGGAGCAGGACCACGCCTCCAAACACGCTCCTTCCGGTTGTCATCTATATAGGTTCCTCCAGTTCTGCAAGCTGGTCATTCTCGTTTACGTGCCCCACCCTCCATCCCTCCCTCCTTGTTCTCAATTCTTTAACTTCTTCATTTGTATTTAGTACATGGGGATCTGCCAGGCTCGGGAGCCATTGCCAATCCCTTCCCCTTCCCCAAACCACAGCTCAATTCATGTCAAAGCGTTCACTTTTACCTTCTGAAACGCTGTCAAACCTAAAATGAGGATGTGGGCCCAGCTATTGAAACTGGGATTTTGATGAAACAGAGCAGATATGAACTTAGCTAGATGTCTTTTTTTCAGCAGTGTGCACAAAGCAAGCGACTTCTCTCTATTGAATCTAAGACTCTAGTGTTACCCATCAGACCAGGCGACATTTTTTCAGTCTTCTGTGGTCCAGTTTTAGTGAGCTTTAGTGAACTGTAGCCTCAGTTTCCTGGTCTTAGCTGACAGGAGTTACACCTGGTGTGGTCTTCTGCTGCTGTAGTCCATCTGCTTCAATGTTTAATGTGTTGTGATCTCAGAGATGTTCTGATACTGTTACTGTTTCCTTTCTATCAGCTCAAAGCAATTTCTCCTCTGACCTCTAGCATCAACAAGCCATTTTTACTCAAAGATCTGCCACTCACAGGATATTTGTTTTTACTGAGAATGAGCCAAGATTGTTGTATTGGAGAATCTCTTAAACCACCTTTCTTCCCCATTTGACCTTCAGCAGCTCGTCTTGACTGTGTCTACATGCCGACATGTATTGAGCTACTGTCTTGTGATTGGCTGATTAGATATTTGCTCTTACAAGCAGTTGATAAGGTGTACCTAACAGCATGAGTGTATATCAGTTCAATGAACAAATTTTCTGATTCATTTCAGTCTTTCTTTGACACCTTAGGCTGTGCTGGTGTCGCACATCACTTGATTTATTGTATGTTGTAACCCTGCTCACCTCACTTGAAAATGTAGACTTGCTTATAAAGACACGCAGAACTTCAGTGTTTAAACAGCAATACCTGAATTTTGTTTTACTCATACAGTTAGAGGGACAAGGTGTTCTTCGTTATGTGCTGCATTTCAGGAGAATATGATGGAAATGACAACAAAGCAACTTCAATAAAGAAAGGAAAACATTTAATAACCGAGTGAGGCAGATGAAAGGTTTTCTTCATGTTTTCAGTTATTTGAAACTCACAAAAACATCGAGATGTGCCCGTTGATGAATGCCTCTCCACTGAAACCCAAATGATTACTAGTCAAAAGAGCAACTGAAATAAAAGTTAATAAGTTGCTATTTAAAGGTTATTGAGATAAAAAGGAGAATACTTAAGAGGAAGAAGACTCCCATAAGAATGCACTTTGGCTTCCTTTCATTTTCATTACTCACATTCACACAAACAGACGAAAAAAGAAAAATGTTTTATATTGTAGAGAATATTTACCAGTCAAAAGCAACGTGTGCTCATGCATTTGAAATCAGTTGAAAGTGTTACTTCAGTGAAATTGTCAGCGTGATGTTAACCAATATTCTAGTTTGGATCTATCTGCATGCATGGAAGTGTATATGTTGGAATGAGTGTGTGACTGTTGCTTATGTGTCTGTATGCTGGAAGGCGTGTACTTATCTTTAAAGCTAGAACAAAAACAAGGAGGAGAGAGAAAATATCACTCCAGTTCTCAGCTCCAAGTAAAATGCTGAGCTGAATTTAAAGTATTAGTGACGGTTTATGCATCGTTACATGACCTGAGTTCTAAAAATATATTTGGGATGTTTAATGGATACAGACCCAGTAGGACGTTAAGGTCATGTAGTAGTGCACAGATCTGAAACTAAACAGGGTAATAAGGCATTTAGCTGCTATGCTGCCCACAGCTGGAACCACCTCTACAACAACTCAACTACTTTTTTAAAAAAGAAGCTAAAAACAGCTTGATTCACAAGTGGTTTAAACTAAACAGATAGCTGTACCGGGAAATATAAGAATATTTTTATTTTTGTTCTTTTTATTGTTGTTGCTGTTACTACTACTCGTATTATTTCTGCCTTTATTACCTCATTTATTTTTGGTTTTAATTTTATCTTGTAAAGCAAGTGTTTGAAAGGTGCTATATAAATAAACTGGCTTTGCTTTAATGTGTTCCTTTTATTCAAACTGTAAAGCATTTTTTATCATTGTTATTACATTTAGATAGAATTCAACCTGCTCATTTGGTCTTGTGATTATATCTGAAAGATGTCTTCTCCCATCAGTGCAGTGCTGACCCGTGCAGTCCCATGTTGTGGCTCTGACTTGTCTGTGTACTGCAGTGCAGTGTTGAGCTTCCTCACACTATTGTAAAAGTCTCCTACGGGGGGCACTATGAGCCGTGGTGTAGTTTTATGGATTACTCCCATTTCTGCCATACTTGATATCTCTGCCTCAGCAGTGGTTCCACTGTTGTTTCTTTAAAATTTCAGTCAAATTCATTCTTTTCAATATTATTATATTAAAGTATGTTGTTTTTAAATCCCCCTCATGATAAAAAAAAATGCACAGCAGGTTTGTAACAGGGTCTTACATCTTTGTCTACTGCAGTGCTACTTACTCATCAATAGAGGGTGCTGTTTAACTTCTATATATGTTGCCTTTTCAATTCACTACCAGCCGTAAGCTGTTTCACATGGCTAAAAGGACAGCATTATGATCCTTTGATCTGCTTGAAATCACAAAATGGTCCTCAGTATTCACCCATATTGTTTTAGCACAAGCACAGCAGCTGTTTGGTTCATCTCCTCATCTTATTTTGGCTGAAAGTGACTAACGCTGCTGCTAAAATAACTCCACAGTCGATGGTGCAGAGGATGGCACAGGCTCGCAGAATACTGTTTCTCACTGTAGGCTGTGGACCGCTGCCAGCAAACACACTGGAGACTCTCCGTATTAGAACTGTTGAGGTGGATTCAACACGAGCAGCATATTGAAAACCAGCAGCACAGTTAGCTGTATCTGTACATGAGCTGCTGTTGCTATCAATGACCCTGAATATGACTGATGCAAAGCAATAAACAACATTATTAGCTTCCCTGTCATTGCTGCCATGTTTGATCTGATGAAGCCTTTGTTTGAAAAACGGCTCTGTGACTTGTCCCAGTTGAGAGAGACTAAATTAGAGCAGGAAATTAGAATTTTGTCCCAAGAGTTTCACCTGTAGCATGACTGTAGAAATTAGTGTAGCGCTGTGTCTCTGAAGCATGAGTGGGAAGAAAGCTCAGTCTGAGGACTGTCTTCTCACTTTTTAATTGTACCTTTTGACCTGCCATATAGTTTCACCTGCTTCCAGCAAATAATTAGGGGTCAAGTTTTAAGTTCAGAAATGTCACATGTCCAAAATACTTGACTGACTTCCTGCGTTGCATAGCAAGGTTATATACAGTATGCTTCCATGTGTTGAATAGGCTCTCTCTTCTGTCTCTTTTCACTGTAGTGAGTTTGTGTGTATGTGCCTCTGCCGGGTCCCGTACACTGTTTTTAGAGGAGCAGTGGAGCGGGTAATGTGCTGGCGGGTGCTGGCCGTCACACTGAAGGGAGCTTGGGCAGTAGCTGTGTGTTTCTTTCTATCCCTAGGTCCACACAACCTGTCCCTTTGTGTCTTAGGCAGGACCACCCCCGGGGGCAGTCCTTATTCACTGGGTGCACTCAGAAGCACAAAAAATGCCTTTTCAAAAAAAAGCCTTATTCTTGTGTTTTTACACTCTTCAGGCATATTAATACAGAGCATATTAACGAAAAAATATGACTTACATTCGTGCACGTTTGGAAGTGGTCCATCATGTTTGTAGAGCATGGCATTACAGCTGGTATACTAAAGTTTGATTGTTTTTGTGAAACAGTTGCTTGGTGTCAAATTCCCATGTTCCTCAGTTATTTTAACCACCTTTTCCTGCCTTCTATATACACTCAGGAAAAATGGTTCGAGCATGTCAAAATTCCATGGCTATGTGGCAAAGATCATAAAATATGACTTGCCGTAGAAGGAAGGTTCTATGAATCCCATTCCCCGATCCTCTGAGTCTCCCGAACAGAATCTCCTAACCGTTAGGAGATTCTGTTCTAAAGGTTCCTTCTAAAGGTTCCTTTAGATGTGTCCTCGAACCAACACAGCTGATTTAAATTGCTAAATTAGCTCCTCAACATGTCCTGAAGTTCTCCAGAGGCCTGGTAACGAACTAATCATGTGATTCAGGTGTGTTGACCCAAGGTGAGATCTAAAACCTGCAGGGACACCGGCCCTCGTGGACTGAGATTGCCCACCCCTGTCCTAACGCCACCAAGCAACAAATACTCAGAAATCTGCTGGGCCGTCCTAGTCACAGGAAGAAACACAGAAATCTTCAGTGACCAAACTGAAACAGACTTATGGAGAGGTGAGGTGAAGACTACCGCAGTTAGATAACGCTCAGATAAAGGCTGAAGGTCAGACCCCAGCTTAAATGGCAGACAGCTGATTGCCAGACAATCTGCAGGTTCGTCCAGGAGGACCATGACAGTGACAGGCTCCGAGCGAACAGCAGAACTCCTTCCACATGTGAGAAGTAAACTATGGACCCCGATCAGAAACTATCACCAGGATCCCATGAAGCCGAAACATGTGGTCTGTGATGAGTTGGGCTGTCTCCAAACAGAAGCTTGGGAAGGGTAATGAAGTGTGCTGCTTTAGAGAATCGTTCTACAGTGTTTAAAATGACTGTGTTACCTGCAGCTGGTGGAAGGCCAATGATGAAGATCAGGGAGCCATGAGGCCAGAGACATCCAGGTGTGGGTAGTGGTTGAAAGAGTCTAACAGGAGAGCTAACAACTTTTCAGCCAAAGGAATGAGCAGCTAGTTAGCAGGACCGCTGCCAGGGTTCATCCTGCTGGGTGTTCTGGAACAGGGACTCACTCTGCCAGGTAAGTTAACCAACTATACAGGAATGCCCTAAGTGGGTGTTAGACCGAATTTTCCACTCATCGCCTTCTTGGATCCGTACCAGATGATAGACATTCTGAAGATCCAACTTGTTGAACACAGTAGCTCCCTGTAATAACACAAAGGGAGAGTTGAGAAATGGCAAAGGGCATTTATTTTTTAGCAGTGATGTCATCAAGTCCTCAAAAATCAATGTACATAGAGTTTTGTCCTTTACTTCAAAGGAAGGCCCTGCCCCAAGAAGAGAGGATGATGGACGGATAATGCCAGTGAGCTAGTGATGGATAGCTTCAGGTTTGAAAAGACTAACCTACTTGTTAGAAGTGGTGTTCCTGGGAAAAAAATCTATGGCGTAGTTGTACAACTGATGAGGTGAAGAGATGGTCTTTGCGGAATACCTTTGCAAGATATGGTAAGCAAAGGCACCACAGAAAGGTCAGGCGGCTCGGGTAGTTTTCTGGCGGGGCCGTAGAAGGAAAAGCAGACTTGAAACAAAACTGGTGACAAGACAGACACTATCCCATGATGGCATTATTTTCCCAGTCAATTTGGGGGTTATGTTTGCTGAGCCATGGGTGTCCAAGGATGAGTGGATTATTAGGTGCTTCAGAAATGTATAGCTGAATGTGTTCGTTATGGTTACCAGACAAGATGATTTACAGGGAGTATGCGATGACTGATATCTGGGCGACAGGTGCCATCAAGGGAGGAAACATGAAGAGGTTCAGGTAATGCTTAAGGGGGAGGCTGAGTTCTGCAGCCAGAGCCCCATCCTGGAAGCTTTGCTCAAGCATGGAGTTAATAAGAGCCTGCAGGGGGCGTGAAAGAGACTGGAAGGAGAGCTTAGCAAAGACAAGCAAATCAAGTAGGGATGAATTATTTTCAGTTTTGCCCACCAGTATCCATACTGTCACTGCCGGGGGCTCTTTTTTGGCCGACAAAGATGCATGTTAATTAAATGGGTCACTAGGGGCACTCACCTGCATCTCAGGCATTCTAGCAAGGAGAGATCGGTACAACAGAGCTGCATCGGTTATTCTCCATGGTCAATCCAAGTTTGGGGTCCCAGGCTCTTCCGGGGCAGGTCCTTTGGAGCCGGAAGCACTGCATCATAGGGATGCACAGGCGCGTCCAGAAGAGGATCCCACCCCTGTAAAGTAGGTCAACGCACCTACACACAGAGCAGAAATCACAAATACAGAGAGAGAGACAAGGAAAACAAAGGGTAAAGAGAGAAATGGCGGAGATGCATAGGAGGACTCGAGGACCATGACAAATACTGCATAACTAATCAGGAATTATAGTAAATTTTTCTACACAGTTCCCTATTTTTTTTTTTTAAATCTAACTGGACACTATATAACAGTGTTTATTTAAAGTTGTAGATTTAACCCTTAAGAATCCTGCCTGTCTTCAGTTATTTGTTTTTTTTGGTGTTTCTGTATTGAGTTTTTGATGCACGAAGTGAAACAAGTAGGGTCATACCAGCTAATAGACCCCGAGCATTGTTAATAATTCACTTCTTTACCTTTAAAACTCACAGCGTGCTGTCGCAGTATGCTTCAGGCCGTTGTCCATCTGCACTGTGAGGTGCCATGCAATTACTTTACTGCATATGGCTGAATCCGAGGAATGTACATTTCACAATCCATCTGACTGCTTTTGTCTTGTGTCACATAATCAATAAACACCAGTGACCCAGCGCCATTGGAAACAATACATACCCATACATCACACTGCCTCCTAAAGGTGATGTAGTATTAGTAGTTCAAATAATAAAGAGATCCAAGCCTTTTCTTTATTTTTCTCTACCTAACATTCCAGTACAGGTTCAACCGTTTGGATAGATGTTGTGAAGAGGTTCCTTCAATCTTCCGCCAAAATGTACAGAACTGTTGATGCAGCCCCTCATAATGCCCCACCTATCTGACAGTTTTCTTTGTGTTTGTGTGGCCAAGAAATCTCCTGTTTGAGCTCTTTTGCTGCATATTTGTGGGTTCAACAGCTTCCAAATGGAAATGCCACACTTTGAAACAACTACAGACCTTTCTAAATTTATGAAGAAATATTTAAGAAACTGCTCCCATTTGGCCATGAAACAGCTTTCGAAAGAATTGTGCAATTATCCAAAAATAGGAAAATGTGGATAAATGGTTACGATTAATTAGTGATTATTGTAATATTTTTCATAGAATCCTTAAAGTCTGCACCTTATACCCATATTCATCATATTTGTCAACTCGAAAGTGTGTTTGTATACAGCTGAAACCACAAAATCATTTGTGTTGAAAAATGCAATTCCCAGCCAAAAAAAAAAAGTCTCACACTCTCATATTTCACTGGGTCGCCTTTAGCTTTGATGACAGCAAGCATTCACTTTGGCATTGTTTCAGTGAGCTTATTCTATGTCACTGCATTTATTTCCATCCAGAGTTGCATTAATTTGTCACCAAGATCTTGTGTTGATGATGTAGAGTTGGACCACTGCGTGAACTCTTCCAAAGACTCTCAGTGGGTTTAAGGTCTGGAGACTGTTGATAAACGATGTCTTACACTCCCTGCACCGCTCTTTCACAATTTGAGTCAAGTGAATTCTGACATCATCATCTTTGAACATGCCCATGCAATCAGGGAACAAAACGTGATCATTCTGATTAGTCAGGTAGTCAGGTGACCCCATTTTTTGGCACATAACGTTGCTGTACCTTTGACTAGCTGAAGCAACCTCAGATCATAAACCTGCCGTGATTGGTTGATTATCTTATAACCATAAGTACCTATATTACTTTCTAAAGCAGGCCGTGTTTATTTAGATTGATCTGTTTGCTGTCGGTTTCTACTGATTTAAGCATAAAGCAGTTACATGTGTCCTGTGAAACTGCACTCTGTCAGAACCTTTTGTCTAATATGAAACACTGTTTGTTAATCAGGAAGATTTTCCATATTTCATGGGTATGGGATGCCCTCTTGTACACAGGTTTTGACTAGGCACTGCATTGAATGGTAATACAACTATAACTGGTCACAGTAGGTGTGTTGAAGTCCAATGTAAAACTGCCCATCCATTCACTCGACAAGTGGTTAACAATACCAGTCTGGCTGCCCAAGCAAAAAAAACCCCCTCCTTATTATCAGGGCAGTCAGTCCTGCTGGTGACTCATTCAGACACATTCCCCAGGGGTTCAGTATTGTGATGGATCTCTTGTCACAAAGCTGTCAGCCTGTCTGTGTTTGTGTTTGTTTCATAGCTAGGGCACACGAGCAAGTGATTTGTTTAGTAGCATTGCAGACAGAGGAGAATATCACCACTCCTATTCATTAGCATGCTGCAGTGTGGAGAGAGAGCAAGCTGCTATCAGATCAGGGAAAGCCATGGCTGGAGAGCAGAGAAAAACATAGTTATGGATAAATCTTAGCAAGTGCAGAGATGTGGACTGGGGGCAGCCAAAATGCCTCACAAATTGGTGTTATTTTCAAAGATAATCAGTGTATACAAGTCACTCCTTAAATAAGAAGCTGATAAGAAATGTAAAAATAGGAAATATGATTAAAGAAGTGTGCAATGATATCTTGGCTGTTTTATGTGTTTTGTAATGACTTGTTTTGAAATAACTAATGACGGATAATAAAATAAGCCAAAAATTAAGAGCTGGCTGCAAAAAAACAAAAAAAACACCATTCACCAGCTGTCCCTCTCCTGTGTGTGTGTGTGTGTGTGGGGGGGGCACTGAAGCACATGTGGTGGCATGTGTGTGCTGTGTTTGTGTGTCTACAATATCAGTGTGAACTGTATGTGTGATGTATAGCAAGCTGGGCAAAGAGAGATGTTAAATGATCGTTTCTGCCTGCGTCAGCAGTTTTGTGGGGTGGAGGAAAGATGAGGGGGAGAGAGAGGGAGAGGAGAAACCAAGAGAGGAAGAGGGAGAGAGCAATATCAGTAAACAGGTGCCAGCTCCATGCTCGCTCTCACAGTGTACATGCAGAGCGTACATGAGAAGCTGTTTTTACTACAGTAAATATAGTGCCCTTTGTCTTTTATTGTATGCAAAACTGTGAGAGGAGATTCAAGGAGAGGGAATCAGGAACTCACAATAGCCAGTCAAGCAATGATGGGGAATTTAGACATTTAATGCTCCCAGCATCATTCTTACATACAAAAGCATACTGCACCAACATCCTTGCTTGGGTACCAATTCTGTCTGCTGCAGCGCCTGAACAGTGGAGAGGGAGGAGGGAGCAGAGAGATAGAGAGAGAGAGAGAGAGGGAGAGAGAGAAAGGGAGAGAGAGGTAAACAAGTAAGAGGCAGCTTTTCCCTCATGCATGTTTTAGTTTTTTTGTTTTTTCTTTTCTCTGGTTTCGTGGACTGTGTGTATGTTTATGAGTGATGGTGTGATTGGCTGTGGGGACGACGGGTTCGCTGTGCAACCTGGTGATCCTACACAGATGGATACGCAGCAGGACCAGGAGATACTGAGAAATTAAATGCTGGAAAAGGAAACGAAATCAATGCAATGTGAGGAGGAAGAGCTGACTTTGATTTAAAGCAGCTCAAGCTATTTCTTAACTGACTGTCAGTTCATCCCTTTTTAATCTTTGTTGACGCGCACATGTTAGTGTGTGTGTGTGTGTCAGGGTGGGTGGGTCGAAGCAGTTTCACAATGCATTAAAGCAGTGAACAGAAGAGAGATGTAGGGAAGGAAAACAACTGAAAAAGAAGGAAAAGCTGTTTGTTTGCTGTTATCCTTTTCTTCTCCACAGAAACGAATGGAGACCAGAAAGGAGGAGAGCAGAGGAATTGAACGGAAGAAGTGAGAGAGCAGGAGAGTGCAAGCATCAAAGCAGGAGGGAGAGAGAGAGAGGGAGGGAGAGCGAAAGAGAGCTGCGCTGCAGTAGCATCCCACAGCAGACGGATGAGGACTGCCGGTGTGTTTGTGTGTGTGTGACTGCACTGCTGAAGAGGAGGAGGAGGCAGAGGGTGAGCACGCTCGCACACTTTGCAGGGCCATAGAGGAGCACACAGCGGCAGCGCTAGTGTTGGCCCACGCCAGGTAAAGTGCCAGTGCCGTCGACCCGCAAACCACTGCTGTAAGATCTGGACACGCCAACGCCACCGAGACCCCGACTACCAACGCCATGGCACAAGCGGCCAAACATCTTCGTAAGAACAAGGATTTAGAAGCTCTAGCAGAGCAGGAGCGCAAAGAGAAGGAGGAGGAGAGGGCCAAAAAGAGGAGTCGGTCACGGGATAAAAAGCGCAAGGTACTGGGATATTCACAGGTGGGGTAGTCAGGGGTGGGGTGGGGCGATGGGGTTGGCGTGAGGAGGGGAGGTGTAGCCTGGAGAAGGGGGCAGGAAGGTTGAGACGCCCCCCTCACTTCTTCTTGTTCTTCTGTCATGCTACGGTCAGGGGTGCTGGGGCACACATGGAAACCTGGTGATGAGCGTGTTTCTACTGTGTGTACACAGTCTCCCTGCACACATGTATGTCCTGTGCATACAGACACGGGGAAACGTTATAACACACTGCATGCTTTCCTACTCCTCTGGACTGCTTTATACCTGCTTTATTGACTGTCCTGTCTGAGCCGTCTGATAAGGCAGAGTAGTACTCTATCTCTCACTGTGTGACAGTCCCTCTTCACATTTCTGTCTTGTGCTCCGTCTCTTCTTTTTTCTTTCGTTTTTTTTACACTGCAGTAAGGTATTAGTGAGCAAAAATCTGACTAAAGTGCTGATCTTCCATGAGGACCATAACCTGCCTGTTTTTCCAAAAGCATGTTCTTGTTTTCTGTCCATTATTTTCTCTGTGTGGCACTGTAATTACTGCAGAGCAGTACTTGCAGGCTTCTGACTGAGAAGTACCAGGCAGAGCTGGCAAGGTTCGTTGTAAACAATAAATCTTTGCTCCGCCAGTCACCGACTGCAGAGAAATATCATCCAGTCTACTTTATGCCTCTGGTTGCTTGTCGCCTTTTGCTCAAACTCATTAATGCAAATGAGTCATCCGCAGATTGTGTATTGATGGCAAATTGGTCCTCGGTAACCGAGTCCAGCCGCCCTGTGAGCCAGCTCTGTGCCAGGCTGGCTGTAAACCAATCTGATGCTGATGCAGTAGAGACAGGAACACAGTACAGCTTCCACTCTCCCACAGAAGGAAGACAGGACTGTAAGGCTGATATACGGATCCGATTTTTCTTTCTTTTTTTTGTGTGTTCTATACAGGTAGGGTGACAAGGTTATTAGGTGTATTTGAGAAAAAGACACAGAGGAAAACAGAGAGAGCTTTAGGTGAATGGAAGGTGGTATGACTCAGATACACCTGGGTGGTTTTCTGTCAGCAGGGGCTCGCTATTTAACTGTTTTTGTTGGAGAGTCAGACTCGTTGCACAGACACACACGGCACCGCGTAGCCTGCAGTGACTGATGCAAAGGAATGACTCTGGAGTTAAAGTTTCATCACATTCTTCACCTGTTTAACTCATCAAGACCCGATACAGCACAGGGCTACATGTGTATATTTACACAGCCTTTGTACTTAATAGCTACACACGGACATTACAACCAGAGGGTGAATGCCAGTGCACAGATGCCTTTGTGCATGTTTAGTATGTGTATGTGTGTGAGTGAGTGCAGCGTATGCATGTCTGGAAGGATGAGGTTTAAGAAGAGAGAGCCTGCAGCTCTAACCGTTGGACGAAACATGGACGAGATGTCTGACGGTGCTAATGCAGAATAACTTTGACTGAAAGAGTGTAGTTTCAGAGGATCCCATATCACTTACGTAACCATGCAGCTTAAGTCTTTCAAATAAGCTTCCTCACTCCTTTCCACCTCCCCTCTCAATCTCTCTTCCTTTTTTAAACACCGGCTTATAGCATTCCTGGTTTCTGGAACAGATGTTAACACTGGGGAAATTCTCTTCTCCCTTCATCTTCCTTTGTTTCCTTTCTGATGCGTGTAGCTACCTCTTCAGTTTCTGCACTCTGTAATACAGTGAGTGTTATTCCTTATCCCACTTTGTAGCTAACAAAGAAACCAGCCAACACCTGTTCTTTTTTTTGGTGGCTCAGGAGTGCTTCTATCCTTGCTTTGTACAGAAGGTCAACTCTTTGTGGCAGGACTGCATTTTTTATTTCTGAACATTTAACACTCATGAATGATCATCATATTTTTCCGGCTGCCTTTAAGCAAGAGTTTGGGGGCAATTTAATCAAACATTTGTTTGTATGAAAACTCACTCTTAGCTTCTTTGATTAAGGAGTGATTCAGTTTATGGTGTAAAGGATCATTTATTGTTCTTTGGGTATTTTTACTTTAATAGACGGAGTACAAAGCTCTGAAAGGGAGGCAATGTTCACTGCTCTTTGGGTACATTTTGAGTCTACTGAGTATAATTGCATCAGTTTTTAGCAACATTTATTTATTTGTCTTTAAAAACATAACTGTTATATTTATCTTCCGTGTTGGTTCAATTTTTAGATGTTTTGGGTGGTTTGACGTACGTTGACCTTAATGATTGTTCCCACCGTGTCCCAGTGAGGACACAATGATCTGTCCTCGTCATTATAGGGTGAAAGTGCATTTTTAACTGGCTTCTCAGTGTAGTGGCATTATGCAGAACTGGTCAGTTGCTGAGCAGTTTATAATGTTGTCCTCAAATTACTTTTATTGATGAGTTTGCTCCTCTTGAAAAATGAGCATTGTCAGGATGTGAACAAAGCCCCATTGTCCCAGTCAGCACCTCTTTTCACCTCATTCAATGTGTGCGTTTGTATCTACATTTATACCTGCTTTAATGTGAAGTGGCTGAACTGGTGACAGTGGCCCTGAAGTATGAAATAGTGGTTTGTTGCGTTGCTTGGACACCAGACAGTGCATTTAGTGTGGGCTGTTTACATTTCTAGAGTTTAAGGACTGCTCCAAGTTCACTGAAAAAAAAACATTGGAAATTTAGTGTATATCTAAATGGGTATTAAAGATAAAACGTCCTTTTATTTATTCATTTATAGTTATTAGCCTTATTTTCCCTTGCATGGAAAATATATTTTCAGCTTAATTGTAGTAGCAGATGAGTAAAAGCTTTTTCCTGTAAATGCAATTTTTGTTTTTATCTTTTCATTTTAGTATCTCTGCTTTAACAGCATCCTGATCAAAAACAGTCTTAAGTGCTCAAAGATTGAATCAGTTTTGATATTGCACTTTTGATATTAATTATCATAAAGTATTCTTGCATTTATGAGAAGATTAAAAATGTAACATCTACTGTAATTGTAGTTTCCTAACAAAAAGATCAACTAAGCGAATTGAAGTTGGACTTTTTCTGATAATTTGTTGATTTACTTAGTAATTTTCGACGTTATGGGATCACTTATTAATTCTCAAATGGTTAATGTACCCACTGGATCCATTCAGGATGATTTTTAGAGCTGTAACCCTGTGCATTGAAATCCATTTTCCTTGTTCCTCGTTGCCTTTAAGCACTGTTAGTTATTATGAGTCACTTCACTTATTTAGTTTATTGTCATAGAAGTCAAATCAAAACTTCAAAATTTACCTTTGCATACCAGGAACGGAAAGAAAAATTACAACAGAAGTCAGCTTCTTAATGTCTGAATCAACATTTACTGGGAGTAACTGTTTATCACATCACTGATTGTAAATCTCTATAAATTAGAGAAATATCTAAGCTATCATTGCTTAACTGGACATTTATAGATCAAGTAAGGTGCCAAGCGTATGCGCTGGCTATCAGATGTCTTTGTTTAAACCAACAGTTCAAAACCCCAAGTTGTATTTATTTCTGACATAAAACAAGAAAAAACACTCCCCCCACCAACAACATCACCGGTGTTCACATATGGCTTTTATAGCTCTCATAGTCCAGAGGAGCTGAGGATTTACCCATCATCCGTTTACCTTGTAGTGCTGCTGCTCAGACATGGGTAAAAAGGTGTGGTCAAAATGTATGGCTTTTTTGTCATGTATATAGTCTAACACTGTCTTGGTTGCAGATTTCTATTGTAGCAGCTCATCAGCCGTCCTAGGACTAAAATTCTGCAGCGTAGAGTTCTTCAAAATGCAGCACTTGTGCAGCTGATATGGCTGCCTGGGAGTATTGCAGTGTTGAAAGTGCTACCTCGGTGCCCCATGTTCATGCTACAATTTTTGTGTAAAACAGAAAAGGCAGCAGTAGATCAGCATTCCAGCCCTGTCTCTGTCTGCCCTCCAAAATCCCTTACCCTCCCCACCTGAAGAGAAAGCAGAGCCCTTGATGGGGTTTATGTGTGGCAGACGTGCAGAGGCAGAGGTGCTGCAGAAGCAACTAAGCCCATCAGTACCAGGTCTAGCACCTGTTTGCTGATCATCCCTGTGTGCCTTTACCACAGCTGCTGTGATCAAAGTGAAGTTATTGTGATAAACCGAAATGTACTTATTCTGAAGCAGACGACTTATTGCTTTGATGTCAGATGTTTGAAGCTAGAAAATCAAAGTCAAAGTAAAATGAACCTGATTGTGTGACTGTCATAGCCTGGTACACCTATTGGTGAACGTATCCCAAATGGTCCACTTTAAAATCTTAAACTTTGTGTATCTTTTTTCCTACCTGACAGTCAAAGTGTTGGACAACCAGAGTTGGTGTTTAATAACCACCTGAAGTCTCTGGTTACCACCTCAAGGCAAAGACAAGAGTTAAACACTAAGGATAGCACAAAAACTGTTATTTATTGACTAATTTCTGCAAGGCACTTTGTAAACTTTTGTTGTGTTTTCCTGTAGATGTAATTCTGTCACTTTTCTTCCACCTGCAATTAGTATGGCCATCCTCCTCTGACCTCTCTAATCAACAAGCCATTTTAGCCCAGTGTTTGAGAAGGCTAAGGAGATGAGCAGTTTAAAAAATACTCCAATATTTTAAATCCAGAAACTAATTTAAAATCCTACTCCTCAGATATAAGATCTTGAATAATCAGGCCCATTCTTACCTTAAAGACCTCCTAGTACTACCCCAATAGAGCTCTTCTCTGCTGGTTTTATTCCAAAACAGAATGGGAGGGAGAGCCTTCAGCCTTAAAGCCCCTCTTCTGTGGAACCAGCTCCCAGTTTGGAGTCTAAATACTTCAAGATTAGGTTTAAAACCTTCCTTTTTGGCAAAGCTGAAAGTTACGGCTGGATCAGGTGACCCTTAATCCTTCCTTAGTTGCAATAATAACACTGCAATAAGTGTAAAAGGCTGGAGGATTCCCATAATGCACTGAGTGTGTCTTCTTCACTCACCTTTTTCACTCACCATGTGTTTACATACCTATAATCTGCATTTAATCATTAGTTTTTATTAATCTCTGGCTCTCTTCAATAGCGAGTCTTATGTCCTTTCTTCCTCCTGTCATACCCAACCGGTCGCGACAGGGAACTGCTTTATGGTATCATTGTATTAGACCATGAAACTCAAATTTCAGGCATGTCTGTATGTGTGTTAATCCAGTATAATACGTGTGTGTGTGTGTGTGTGTGTGTGTGTGTGTGTGTGTGTGCGGGTCTGCGGCCCGGGTGGCCCTGTGGAACCCCTCAGACAGATGACTCAGCAGGCCGAGTCTGAGGCACTCAGTCATGTTGATGGAGCCTTGGAATGAGCCTGACTGAGTCCAGCTCTCAGCTATACAGCAAGTACTGCTGGGGCAGGGTGGCCAGGAGCCGCAACCTACTTTCCTTTAATTAAAGCAGGAATGGGGCACGTGATGCCAATTCACCAAGTAATGCCTTCTGCTTCCCCCTTTCTCCCCCTTTAACATGATGAAATTTATTTATGACCTAGCAGAGACTAAGTGACTCTTAAAGCAAATACCCAAGCACACTCTTTCAGGTTCATTAGAGAGGAAAGCTCCCCTACACAAAAAAGATGGCATCCATTCTTTGTTAAAATAGAAAAAAATAATTGAGTGAACACGAGTAAAATAGCATCAAGCATCCAGCAGGCACTCATCCCTGCAGGAGTTCGGCTTCCCTCAAACTCCAAAGCCCGTGGATATTTTTAAATTGTTGATGAGGGATCAAGATTTCTCACCGTGTTGCCAGCTTCAACCTCACTGCCGTGATTCATTCTTTCATTTGGGTAAAAAAAAAAAGGATGACACAATCATCTGCACCTGCTGTAAGAAACAAAAGCTTGATGCATGTTTTTGATAATCACCATAAGCCTGGGAGGCAGAGACCATTTATTGGTGTGTTGCCTGGCTGATGATTGTAAATGAAGCTGAGCTGACACGTAGGACTGCAGTGCTTTCAGAAAAGCATTTGTCTCCAACAGAGGTGTGTGTAAACCTCCAAAATTACGAGCAGCAGCATCTCTGTGTGCTTATGCTCCCTCTGCACATGAAGTGATGTGTCATATTGAGAGGGGCTTCCTTAGATTTTCCTCTCAGCCCCCCCCCCCCCCCCCCCCCCCCCCCCCCCCCATCTTCTCTCTATCACCCTCCTTGGCCGATTGCGCTAATCTCTTCTCTCAATTGTTATTCTGATAGTGCAGCCGTTACGTAACTGCCTGAAACAGGAATTGAGAGATCGGGGTTATTGAAATGGATCCTCATCATTCCCAAATAAGAGCGAGAGAGAGAAAGAATGAGGTGATACCCTCGGAGAGGAATGTGATAGTCATTGCTGGACAGCTTGTTGTGGAAAAGGGAAAGGCTCTTTCCCTTTAAGCTCCTTCTTGCTGATGAGGGAGAGGAGAGAGGAAAGGACAGGGGGTGGGATAGGGAGCTTAGTGCGGTTTCATGTCCAGGTACTCGGATTCCTGCCTTTATATCCTCAGACTCTGCAGCATCTCATACAGTGAGATGTATGAGAGCCTCTGCAATGTGCAGCCTATCATTTACAATATTGATTTGTTTTACTTTGTCGAGTAGAAAAAGATTTTATTCGTCCTGCATGTTTGAGTTTTACAAAACTAGCCATGTGTAATTTAATTTAATGCAGTTTAATGCATCTTCATCTGTTTTGTAAATGAAGTTTGCAGTTCATGTTCACATGAGGACAGTAATTACTGACTTTTTCTCTAGTGGCAATCTGATGTTTATAGTTTTTATTTAAGAGTAGGCCTATATATACTGATGGAATTTATTTTGGTGTAAACTTCAGTTAAGTATGCAACTTACTCTTGTTAGCAGTGCTAGCATGCTTTAATACCAAACTAACATGGCCAATGTTGTAAACATCATACAGCGTTAGCATCAGCATCTTAGATTGTCATTGTAAGCATGCAGTTTTTAGACTTTAGCTAAAAGATGTGTGTTTGTCTGTTTATGGTAAACATGTCAAATTGCTTTGTGTGTGTGGGAAGCACCATATGTGTCTGTGACTGTTTGTGAATGTTTGGTGTGAAGATGAGTGATAAAACTGAAGGAATATAGCCAAGGGTTAGAGCCGGAGAAAAGGATAGTGAAAGCAAAAAAGGAGTGAAATATCAGAGGACTGTGGGTGACCCCAGGGTGACTCTGCACCTTTTTCCTCTGGATTGGATGGCTGGTGTCTTATTTACCCAATTGATATGATGATTCTTGTTTTTTTTTCTGTCGACCGGAGGGAAGAGAAATAATTCAATTCAAAACACAGAGGTACACTAGGTCATTACAGCGGCATAGCTTCCCAGCTATAATTCTCTGTTCCCGTTCTCTGAGTGCGGACAATAGAGAATGTCTGGTTCATTTAATAAGATGAGCAGGAGAAGATTGAGTTCTGAACTTTGGGTTCTGAATTTTCTGACTGGATTAAACCTGCAGGTGGTATAAAATGTAGTATGGTAAAAAAAGCCCAACAAGGGCTCAAGGTTTTCTTTTAGTAAGTGTTCTTTTGGAGTTAGATATGAAGATGGTACAAGACCAGGCCTTGGCTGGTGTCTCAGAGTATCGCCATATGCTCCCTTATGACAAATCTTACTGAGTGGAGTGCAGATTTCTTGAGTCATCTGATCCTCGTGTGTCATTGCGGCGTTGTAGCATCATGGACCTGTTATTAAAAGCTTAGCCATTCGTAACCCTCTTCATCTGAATCCCCTGGAGGGAAAGTGGTGTCACTTTGATTTGTTGCTCTTTAATTCTCACCCCACCCAGCATGCACAGTTTTGCTCTCCTCTCCAGGAGAATGGACACTGATCAATCTGAGAGCAAAACGTGACACACGGCACAGCCATAATAACCTTCATTCAGACTTACTTAGGTACTGTACTTTTTTTCTTTGCTGAGTCTGTAACAGTTCTTTTATAATTCTTATGTTTATATGGATGATCTCATATGTAGAGTGAGAGACAAATGCAGACACTTAGGAGGGATGACGGGATGAACAGAAAGCAAGTTGTTTGTTTGGCTGATGTAATAGTCAAACAAACAAAGGTAAATTCTCAGAAATGCTGGAGTAATGCAGGAAAACACAGAGGAGGGGGAAACAGACTCTGTGACGAGACTGAGAGGAAAGACGGGACGATTTATACACAAGGGTAATCAGGGAAGTGGAACTATCCAGGGGAATGAGACACAGATGAGGGTAATCACACAGGTGACTGCAATCCATTACAAGGAGACAAGATGGGAAATAAAGGGGAATGCAAGAAACAAATAACTTCAAACTAAAAGAGGAAGTAAATAAGGAAACACAGACTCGTGAGTAACGTAAATTAAGCAGAAAGACACAGGAGGAAGACACAGAGGGAAACACACAAAGCACTAAAAATCTCCACACATGGAAACAGTAACTAGGACTCAAGTATAACCTATCAGTAAATAAAACTACAGACAAACAAAACCTAAAGAAACCAGAGAGTACCGAAAAGAAAAGAAACTTCTTCAAATACTCAAAAACTCAGTGTTAAAGCACAGACAATCCATTTGGCCATGGTGTTATTTCTTTTCACTAATCAGTCTCACACTTGTGTACAAGGTACAAATGTGTTGATGCTAAAATGCTAGCGCCACAGTTTTACACTGAAAGGGAAGTGTTTTTGTTTGATCAGACACGAGCATTTGGATCGCAAAGCAAACTCCGTTTTGGATTTAGCTCCACGTTTCTTGCATCCAAAACTGGTATTAAAAGCTCTTATTATTATAGCCCACATTTTCCTGATATTCATAAACTGACTGGTAAAAGTTTGAGAATAAGAATATTTTTGACCTTTGAAACAGCAAATATTTTTACTTCCATTCGAGTACAGTGATTACTCTGGGTAATTTACAAGCCTGTAAAATATTGATCGGAGCTACCAAAGAAACAAATTTTTAAAAAATTCTAACATAAGGTCAATTTAACACCCTGGAGTTTTTTTGGTTTATAACACAATCATCCTTGGATGATAAAAAATTGAAAACATCTGTTTACATTTAAACATTGTAAACAGATGTTTACACTTCCACTTAAGCATCTCAATCTACTAGGGAAGATTATTTCATGTGATTAAAAGCTCTAAAAGAACTAAGTTAACGTTTGTGATGAAATATTTATGCATTTTTCTCTAAGGGAATATTTCTTTGGTAAGCACTAGCTCTAATCATCGCCACTCACAGTAGAATTACGGTGTCAGTACAACACATGTTAATGGTGTGAAATGGTGCAGAAACCGCCGACGTTTACATACCTAAATGCTGGCAAACACAAATAAATGTATCCAATTAGATATATATATCCACACTGCATTCAGTCATTTTAACATCCCCCCCCCCCTTTTTTTAAACTTATTTTAAAACAGACAAAGCTAAAATACCTTCTTGATGTGTTTAGATATATTCATTGAAAATAATCCTCATATAATCATAATCCTATTTTTATTAATGGTCTTTATGATACTTCTGTAACTTACAGACACCTGTAACTAAATGATTTTAATGCACATAGTTAAGAAAGAAAGAAATCTCTCACAATCACACTTGATTGTCTGTGACAGATTGAAGACAGGATTGTATTGAAAGGTAGTCCTCTGTTATTTGCAAATAAGAGATAAATAGGAATCATCGGTCTTTCTATTGCTGCCCAGCCAAACTGATTAATCAGGCAAGACAGGAAACCAAAACCAAGGGTCATGATCTGCGCATACCCTTTGTGGAGATGGGAGACCCTTATAGAATCATCAGGGCACGTAGAGTGGACAAAAGGACGCTATTGCTAACAAAATGGCACATGACACGCTGGTGGGAGCCTGCAGACATCTGTGTGTTGAGGAAACCTGGCACCAAACATCACTTCATCAATACGATCCCTGCTTCCAAGCACAGCAGTGGCAGCATCGCGTTGTGGGGATGCTTTTCTGCGACAGGGGTCAGGAGACTAGTGAGGACAGAAGGAAAAATATACATAAATCCTTATTGGCGATCTTTTTGTGAAGAGGTAGGTATGTCAGACAGCTGTGAAGGTTTATATTCAACAACACAATGACCACAAGTAAAACACATATGGAGTGGTTTACGCCCGGCATCACTTCCTGAGAGACTGAAAAATGTCTGTACACCGACACCAGTGCTCAACCCCTACAAGCATGAGCAGTTCAAGGTGAATAAGCAAAATTGAAACAGAAGAGTGCAAGCTTGTATGATCATTCCCAAGAAAAACAGTCATAGCTGCCAAGGCTACTTTAGCAATGACTTTAGTGAAGAGTCTGATTAGTAGAAAAAATGTGATATTATTTTATTATTTTCCTATAAATGTGCAAAATATTCTTAAAATAACTTTTGCTTGTCATTGTCTAGTTTTCAAATGCACTATTTTCATGTAAACACACGTCACAGTCATATTACAGTCACCCATAGTACCGTGGCAGGTTTGGGCAGCTATGGTAGTGATCCTATTAAATGTTGACTTGAATTCATATTTGGCCATATTTGTGTGATTTCATTATTTACTTAGAACTGATTTTTTATTTTTTATTTTTTAATGTCTATGTGTTTAATTGTTTTCTTGCTCGTGTGTCTCTTTACGAGGCCATGTGTTCATTGAACAGAGGCACGTGGGTTGTCTTGTGGAGCAGGATTTACAGGCTAGCTGGGAGGATAGCGGTGTCACCCGGCCTCTAATTGGCTGACCACAGAGATTTTTCTTGAGTAAATGCAGAGCAAGGTGTCCACCCCCTTTCTCTTCTTCGTCCCTGCTAGAGTAAATTCCTCCATCCATCCCATTACCATTTCCCCCCTTTTAGTGCAGACCACTACCCCTACCCTCTTCCCCGCTCTCTGCCACAGTTGCTTGCAGCATTTTGCAACACTGCAAGATCATGGATTCGATTCCTAACAGCTCCCTCTCTTCTCTCTCAGTTTCTGAGATTGCGCTAAACTCTATAGATCCACATTAAGAGAAAGAGAGAGAGAGTGAAGCGAGGGAGATTAAGTGAGCAACAGTGAGAGGAAGGAGGGAGGGATGGAGTCACTTTTACTGTAACGACAGCCTGGTGTTTTCTGTCAGCAGGAAAACGGAAGTGTGGTGTGTGTAGACGGGGAATAATCGACTCCCACAACACACATTTGTAAAACTTTAGATCTTATATGTTATATTGTTTAAGCTGCCTTTAACCCATCCTCAAAAGTACACTGTTAATTACGGCTTGGGCTGAGGAGGAGGGCGGTGAGTCCTTGGACACTTTACTGGTATCAGCTCAGGGTGAAGGAGAATCTGCATGTGTGCAGCATCCTTACAAGGTCAGCAGCACCTCGTACTTGATCACATGTAAGCACACATGTTTGTAGACTCTCGACACACACACACACACACACACACACACACACACACACACACACACACACACACACACGTCTACTGTCAGCCAGCCCTTAGTCAGCACAGTGCTCTGTAATGGAGTTGGACGTCGCCACCTAGTGTTAATGTAGAGACTTTCTAATCATGATAGAAAAGATGATATCTCATTCACTTTGTGTTCCTCAGATAATTTCTGGATTCCCACTTCTACAGCTCACTTCTTCTTAATAAATCATGATTTTAAAAATGCCCGTATCCATAAGAGTCTTTTTCAAGAATCCTTTTCAAGCTATTTGTGAATAAAGTCCTTAAAATGAAAGTAAAGCTAAACTTCTGCTCTCAGTGATAGTTTGATCTGCCTTCTCTTGATCGCTCTGCTACTCTGGGTGTGTGTGTGTGTGTGTGTGGGGGGGGGGGGGCATGATCCTGACCCTGCTGAACGGCAACAGCTGGCCCAGTGACGGATCTAATTATGTCTGTCAGAAACACAGAAACGCAGTCCTCTAAATGTTGCCTGCACAGTAACATTACATGCTCTTAGCCACACATCCATAGCAGAGTGCCATTACAACTACATGCAGCACTGAAAATCTGGTTTGTTCACCGGCATGCAAAGAGCCTGACAGATCCATAAAGAACTCTTGCTCATTTTTATTGATGGCTGGAGTTAGATACAGACGACGCTACATTCATCGTGTCCCCATCTCCTTTTCCGCTCTTTTTTTAGTCTACTCATAGACTGCCTCACTTCTGCAGCCACTATTCTTTTCATCCTTTCCTCCCTTACAGAGTCTTAACCAATATAGTGTAGCCTTAAGCAGTGCAGGACAGTTAGTGTGGTGGTAATGGAGAAAATGTTTGTCAGAGCATAGAGCACTTTGAATTTGGCCTCAGCACTTCCTTAGGCACAGACCTTTAATTGCTACATATTGGTGAAAGGCTTGAGAAAGTATGAGAGTGAGCATGTTGTATATTCTTTCCAATTGTAGAGCGTGTGGCAGATAGTCATGGAATAAAAAGCTCACGGAGCTCATGTCTGTATCTACTGAACACATATGACTGACATCTTTGGTAAATGTTTGTAATGGTTAAGATGGGTATACAAAGTCTGGTGTTACTGCTGTAAGCGCTTTAACTCGTGAGCTTTAGATAAACAATATAAAAACTTTGTATAGAGCTGCCTTTCCATGGGAGCAGTTCTCCTCAGAGATCAAATGATTCACTCATAAGCTGATGGACAAAATGAATCTAAGACAATTTCATGACTTAATCGAATGAGCCAGCTGTACAGTTCAGTCTTCTACTATAAACCTAATATATAAAGTTTATTCAGAATATTTAAAAGAACAAAATGTAATTCATATTTGTTAGGGAAAAGGGTGATATTGTATATGTAATCAAATTTTATACTTGAAAGGGAAGAGCTATAAACTTGTATAGGTCTACGTCTTCCTCTCTATTAGTAAATGACAACAGTCATTTACTGAGTCGTTCCTTTCAAACAACCTGTCCCACATGTGCATTCATACCTGTGTACATGCTTAGAATTTATATATGCAAACATGCATTCACTTACACAGATACATATTTACCTAGAGTTGCTCAAACATGCACTCACTTACATAGTGCAAAACCCCATGTTCAACAGACAGATACATACAGAGACAGTACTGTGCAAAAGTCTTGAGCCACTACAGTTCCAAGAAGCCAGACTTTCTTGTGATCTGTCGAAGCCGTACTGAACAATAATTCTCCAGGCTTTCCGAATGTCCCTCAAAGGGCATTCAGGGGAATGGTTTTTTTGTTCATTTGTTAAACCAATTAAGACTCTCCTATGAATCATTCAAGCATTAAAAAACCCCCACCTAACTCAAGGGGATAAACTGGTGTTGTGTCTGCACATAGCAGACAGCTTGGCAAAGAACCAAAGGTTACTTAGTGCCAGTGTTACTACCAGCTTGTCACAAAACACATCAATTGTTCTCTTTAATCAAATGTTTGAATCTACAATAAATGCCAAAATAAGTTCTACATTAGAGTATTCGTGATTCCCAAATAGAGTTATTAGTGGTAAATTTGGCATGGTGTAAAAAAACTGATATTACTGAGGCTAAGCCAGCTGGTTGAATAAACCAGATATCTGACTTCACTTTAGTGTCTGAGATTGTGTAGGTAGGTTTAGTACTTTAAACGAGACTCAGCATTTATTATTTTTATTTATTGACTGTGAAATTTTTTAAACTGTCAGTTTAAAATGCAAAATGCATCGATGTCCCTCTCATGTTATCCTTCATCTCTCGTGTTTGTCCTTGCTCAGGAAGCTGAAGGTTATCATAAAAAAACTTCCCTCACAGACTTGCTGTTCTCCCATCATTCACCAGTTTTCCTGCCCCACATCCCGCACCGTCACTTCATCCCAGTCAGTTCTGCATTTTGCTGAGTCGATGAAACTGAATCTATCGCAACACTTACTCCCTTGTTTTCACTGCTCCATTTCCCCCATCACCCTTTTCTCCGATCTTTCATTTTTCTCAGTATTCTTCAAACCTTTTCTATCTCGATAACTTATTTATATTTAACAGGATTCCTGTTTTCTCTCATGCGTCACATCGAGCTGAATATTAATGTGCCAGACTGCACGATATAGTAAACCTGACAGCATGCAGCTGGGCTAAACCAGTTAAATTCTCAACTTGAGCTTTAAGTGTGTACTTTCACTTATTTGAACCAAATGTCCAAATATGAACTAGATTCAGTATTTCCTCTGTGTGCTTATTTTCAGGATTCGCATGCTAGTTTTTTTTACACGCTTGTAACATCCTTGAACTTCAGCCCTGCTGTTGTGTAATGTGCTCAGAATACCTCACTACTTAGCAGAGGTGTATGCGTGAGTGTGAAAATCTCCTCGGTGTGCAGCAAGCAGTTCTGCTGAGTGAAAATCCTTTCTGTGTGGCTTAAACTGTTTTAATCCCAAATAACTCTGTAATGTTAGGCACAGTTTGGGATTTTTTGTTTGTTTGTTTGTTGTGAGCTGACAGCACTGGTGTCATATTTATCTGTTTTAAGATTTGTTTTTCTAAACTTTAGTAAACCTGATGAAAATATATATTGTCCACAGCAAAGTTATTTATTGTAAAACTGAAGCGTATTGAACCACTGGAAGATTAAAACTGTCAACCAAATTCAGCTTCTTTACGTACATACACTAGAACTGATGTGGGTGCAACAATAACCGACTGTATGGCTGCAAGTAAGGATGAATATATGCGCTGCCACCAAAGATGCGGCTCAGCACAGCAATTTAGACATCTGTAGTAAGATTAATGAGAAATATTCTTAGTTGCATTTTCAGATGGTGCTGCATGGATGAGTCTGAGAACAATAGAAGTTGGAGGGAGATGTGTACTGAAATGAATGTGGTGTCACAACTGAGATGCGGCGCTATAAATCTGGCGAGCCATCCAGATGTTTGTCCTTGATTGCCTGAAGAAACTGCATCTAATGCGCGTGTGTGATTTGGATTATCAGGATTGACGTATTTCATTCCTTGAGGATGGATTAATAGCGGGGATGAGCTGGTCTTAGCTCCCTCTGCTGGTCAGAGCGAGGTCAGAGCTCGTTTACATTCAGCTTCACTATGACTTGGTCGGGATCTAAAGCAGTCTGACAGCACAGCGTGATGCAGTCACTCGCTCTCAGCCGGGTCAGAGATCATCTTCGAAATGCGGCGAGAGGACAGGAAGTGTGAAGGACTCGCACTTCCTTCACAAGGAATCGATTGCGTTGTGTTGTGTTGCGTAGGATGCCTGGAGGACTCCATCTTTATCCGACACACACGGTGTCACACATTGCCCCAGATACCAGCAGAGCGTGCAGTACACACACAAGCTGTGTTCACACCCGCCTCTCCCTCTGATCCAGTGCAGCAATTCAACGCTGTTCTGCAATACTGTTACGCAGAGTCATCAATTATTCATTAAAGATTTCTGCACTCGTTCAGTCATGGGCTTGATAGACAGGAAGATGGAAGGGTAAAGAAGTTAAAAATTCATATAATTTCCCCAAAACCTCAGCAAAATGGAATATTTAGTGAGTTGTTCTGTAAAACTTTTTAAATGGAATGATGACTGATTCTAATACGTATAAATGACTTTAAATCAGTGGCTATTTTGACAGTATATGATCTAAATGATGTGACTTATTTGTCATATGGTGCAAAAGTTGCCTCACTGTTAGTAAATCATCACTATTTCTCTGCAACTCAACCCATGGCTTAATCTTTTCTGCATATACAACTTGGGTGCATCCTATAAATAACCACAGTATATTATTTAGGACAGAGTGGTGATGGCTTTTTGTAAGTAAAGGTTCTCCTCTGGGTTGTTTCTTGTTTTAAATACAGAATTAAAAAATGTCTTTGAGCACATAGTTAAGGACAGCAGGGCTTTGAAGGTTCATTTGCTCTTAGGACAACCTAACAGAAATAGAAGGACGGTATTTAAGGGAACATCCATGGATTGGTACCCAGTGTGCCCTTCTAGATGTTCTGCAGACCTCATGAATATGGACATGTGTGACTGATTGATAGTGAGGGAAGTGCCAGGCAGTGAAAGAGACTATCAGAGCAAGGAGCAGATTTAGACATTTTGTTGAGGGATACTGCCAGGGAGGTGAGCGGAGGATACAGGTGTATGGAGCCGGAGCAGGAAGACACAAATAAGCACTGACGGCCTGAGAGTTTTTTGAATGTCTACCTGCTTGGATGAGCATTTGTAATTGCTGTCCAAGAAGCCGTATTTCACTGCAGAGCTTAAAACAGTGAGTCTAATGGTGTGTGCGCTTACTGTCAAAGTGGAGACAGATTAGTGGAGGCAGGTCTGGCACTGTGTGGTCCACAGCACTGCGGGGTCATGAATGATTTAATGGGAGGAGAGGTAAGTTTCGTCCTTTGCCTCTGCAGATGCATACAGGCATTTATGATCCGGAGAGATGCTGACGGATATATAGACCTCCTTATTTAATCTGTTGATATTGGCATGCGCCTGCTGCGGCATTTAAATGATGTTCAGTTGCTACTAAGAAGCTTTACATCATCACCATCAATTGTCTGACGCTTGCTGACCCATGCTTTCATGTCGATCACTCCAAATTCTCGTGCTGCCATCTGTAAATCGAAACTGAAATCGTTGACCAATTTTGGTGAGCCTGTGTGAATTTTAGCTTCACTTTCACTTTGTTCTTAATGGACGGAAATTGCACCTGTTATTTTGGTGCTTGGTTTGAACTTCAGCAGGTGTCGTCGACCACGTATGCATGTAGCTGCCATGTGATTGTCTGATTGTGTATTTGTGCAAACAGCCATTTGAATAAAGTGTCCGCCGAGTGTTTAATATAATTCAGTAAAGGATGCTTGTTTTGATTGCCACAGATTTATCTGCACTGAAGCAAGTAAGAAGGCATAATACCAACTCATCACAGTTGGTATTAGTTTTTGGTGATGAATCAGTTTGTTGTTATAACTGGTTTAAGTTTCATAAATTTTTGTTCAATGATAATTTGATAATTCAAAGAAATATCAGTTATCTGAGCAAAAAACAAAAACACAGAGTGAATGTACCCATTTTCTCAAATCGTGCGTTATGAGGCGTCATTACATAGTTTGACCAGCAGAGCGCTGACAGTACGCTACTCCTATTTACACCTTATTCAAATAATCTGTATGTATACAGTATACAGATCAGTGTTATCAAAATCATATTAATTCATGGCCAACACAGAACTCAAAGTGATCTCAAGTCTCTACATTTTTAGCTCATTTGGCTGAAGGAGTGATGAAGACTAAGAATCACCATTTCTTCCAGGGTATTGGTCAGATTTGAGTGAAACTTGCGCACAGGTCGAGGTCAGTGACAGGTCTGTGAAGTCTGATGGATTGTAAACCAGACGAGCTACTACAGAAGTCTAGTTCTGGTTTGATTTCTCTTAGTGTAAAGAAGTCCATCCTGGATATGTTCACAATGACGTTTCAATTTATAAATTGGATCAAGAACACATATTTTTCAATTAGTTAATGTACGAGGGGTTTTTCTTTTCTATGTCTTAGTATTTTAAGTTTTGATTCTATTTAAGGTTGATTTGTTTTTATTTTACTTCACTGATTTGATTATTGTTATTTTTATTACTCTTGTTTTTATGACACTATATTTTGGTTTTTGCCTTCAGGTTATTATCATTATTGCCTCCTCAGTGCTTTTATTTGGGTTCTCTTGTTATTTCCTGTTTTACGTCATAATTAGTGGCTTCGTGTGTCTTACTTTGAGCTTCCCTCCTTGTGATTGTCTTGATTATGTTAACCTGCTGCTTCCAGCATTATCCTCTACTAATTCACACAAACACCAAACTGTGACACTTCAACCTGAACGCTCTATTTATTTACATTTTCATCCTGTCTAAGGTTATCACTATTTAAAGGTATTGTGTTTGAGCCTGCTAAGAAGAGTGCAGTCAAAGTTGTTGCACAGTGTTGGGAGCTTTTGTTATTCTACCCAGTTTAAAAGCTCTGCAATAAAAGAACAGTTTGATATTTTAAATCTCGATATTTCTGTGAATTTTAATCTGTTAGCACTGCTGTGTGTTATCTTCACTGAGCGGGACACTCCTGTGATGTTGCTCTGTCGTACCATGTCTTAGATATTTCCAACAGAAGCTCGCAGCTTTTTTCAGAGCACGCTGTTTCCTTTCTCATTTTGAATTACAGAACTAATTGCTGATTTGCCAGTTCACTTACTTTGATCCAAAATATTTGTACCTGGTATCCCACCTCTCACTGATGATAATTTTTTTTCAGAGTATTTTCCCACACATTGTGTTTCCCAGTGAAAACACGCCGCCTCTGTAGGGCCAACAGTATATCACCTTTTCGCTTTTCGCTGTTTTTCTCCCTCTTGACCCCTCTTATCGTGTACAGCTTCACTTACAATGTGCACTCTCATCACATCCAAAAACCTACTGCTCTCTCCCCTCTCCTTTGTACTTTTCCCCCTGTTTCTTCGCAGCTCTCCAGTTTCTAAGATGCTCAAATCTTTTTTTACTCTCTGCTGCTTTTCTTTCTCTTTAGCCCTTGAACTGACCCCAGCCTTTCCATGTGCGCCTCTTTATACGTCTTCAGTGTGGACAACCCCCTTAAGCCACACTTACCCAAAAAATCCCAACTCAAGTGCTCTCTTCCTGTTTCAGTGGGTCCTGCTGAGGGTTAGGGACTTCTTTGTGGTCGGTATGTGTCTCCTTTAAAAGGGGAAAACATGTTTTGTGAGAACAGAAATGTATTTTTCTTCTCAGGCCACAGGTGTGCATTAGTGGAGAGAGCTTATTGTATGTGTGTTTTCATCTTCAAATAGTGTGAGGGGGAAGTTAATTTAGATACTGAGTGACAGGGGTTTGTGAGTTCACTGTCGGTGTGACACAAAGGGATCTGTAGAAACGGTGATATTCATTTAGATGAACTATTTGATCCCCCAAAAAGGATCGTCACGGGTTTGTTGAAGTCATTTTTTACTTTGAGGTCCATATTGGCCTGTTTCATTTCTCAAGGCCACCATGTAAAGGATCTGCACGTAGATGATGTCCAAAATCCGAGAAGACGGTACTGCAGAGAAAAAAAAAAGGCTCATAAGATGCAGAGTTTGCTGGAACTTCAGACTCTTCAGACTGCTAATCTGACAGCTTAAAATGGATGCGCCTCATTTTAGTGGAAGTATAAACTTCTTCAAAAGAGCTCTGTCAGCCAATTAGTTTATTGTCACCTCGTTTTTCACCATTAGGTTTATTAACCTACTTTTGGAGCCGATTCACACCTGCAGCCAACATCATGCATCATTTCTGGCTGTTATAAAATGACTCAGACTTGTTTTTTTCTTTTCTTTTCCTTTTTCCAGTTTCTTTTCTTCCAGGTGCAACTGCGGTATCATCATTGCTCTATTTTATAAGCATCAATCATGTGTAACAAGTAAATTGTATTTTGAAATCATATTTGCATTTTGTAGGCAACCCACCAAATCAAGTGATATATTAGTCTTATAACTATTCGATTCTGCATAACTTTAAAGCAAAAACTATTTTTTTTATAACCCGCTGTTACTCCGATGAGGTATTTTTCATTTTCCGGTTATTTCTGTTTTGTTTGCGCTTGTCAGCCAGGAAGAACATTTTTCCCGCCGCATTTTGTGAAACATGTTGTGGAGCTGAACAATGTGCGATGAATAATCTTTGAAGTCTGGGTGTGGAATTGGATTTGTTTTGGTTTTTTTTTTTTAGATAACACTTTTGCAGAGGACTTGTATCTTGTCAGAGTAGTGAACTGACAAAAGAAATCCCAAAATGAAGGTTTTCCCAGACATGCTTGTTAGATGTTCTAGCAAGAAAAAAAAGGGAAAAATTGTCAATCGTCAGTCCAATAACCAACGATAGGCGATACATTCGAGCAGGTGACTTTTGATGGGCGGAGCAATGTAATTGTGCACGGACTGCTTTGCGCATTTAGACTCTATACGTTTTGTTTGGAGGGAATATTTTATCTTCTTTGTTTGTTTCAGGATTAATTACTTTTTGGATTATTCATTTATTCATTTATTTATTTATTTACTTATTTATATACTTATTTGAGATTGCACAAAAGACCTAACTTTACGTCTGAGATTTTTTTATGTTCGCTGGAAGAGACATTTGGATTTTTAACTTGCTTTTTGTTTTATTTTGTATTTGTTGTGTGGTCAAGTGTGTAAGACAGACAAACACTGGATCGGCCTGTAAGCACAGTTCTCTTTGATTCCCTCCCCACCATTATGGTTTTTTTTTTAAAATTTAAATACATTTTTTTTCTGAACATGGGCGACTACCTTTCTTTCCGTCTGTCATGAGTTTGAGCAAATGAATCGCTACATTTGGGCGCCATCTGGGGAGGGTGCATTTGCTCACAGCTGGAAGAGCGCTATTATTTTTTCCGTTGGCTGCTTCTCTGAGCTTCACCCAACATTTTTAGCAAACGTACTCATGGGCAAATAAATACATCCATACATTCGCTTCCACTTATCCTTTTCAGGTTTGCAGGGGATGCTGGAGCCTATGACAGCTGTCATTGGGCGAGAGGCGGGGTACACCCTGGGCAGGTTGTCAGTCTGTCGCAGGGCCAACACACAGTGACCGACAACCATTTGTGCTCACATTCACTCCCGCATTCACACCTATACAATTTAGATTGATCAATTAGCCTATCCCCACTAACTGCATGTCTTTGGACATGTAATAGAAATGCATGTATTATAAATACATAATTAAATAAATTGCCCTTGTGAAAATGATCAGTGAAAGCCTATCATCAATAGTCAATATATTCGTCCAATCGCCCGACCTTAGATAGCATCCCTGAGTTTATGATGCTGATATTACAGCCAGAAAGTGGCAGTGTGTTAACGTCACTGTACAACAAATGAAAAAGAACAAACACAAATGCATATAACCTTTTCTTTGCATTAATCTGAACCATGTTTCTCACTTTGTAAGAGTCATTTTTACTACATGTTTATTCTCAGATGAAACAACATCATCATTCGTCCGTCTATGGTTCAGTTTTGGGAATCATAGCACGACCATTTTGACCAGGAGATGATGTTCTTGGGTATTGAGTATAATAATTTATTAAAGGCACTCTGAAGGTAAATTGTCAGAAGTAACTCAGTGTTACTGCTGACCTTTAGGGGGTGTACCCTGCCTTTCGCCCTGTGACAGATGGGACAGCCTCCAGTCCCCCTGCCCGCAACCTGGAACTGGGAAAGTGGATGAAAAATGCTTCTCAATACTGAGCATTTGATACATGTTGTGTCAGTATACCTAACACTTTTCAGTTGTAGCTGTTCATCAAACAATACCAAAATGTCATCTCAGTCCTTTTTTTTTTTTTTTTTTTTTTTTTTTTTAGCGTTTCCTGATAATTCAGACTTACTGTAAAGATTAATCACTTGATATAAGCAGATTACTCCATTACAGAAACCAGCTGTTCTTCTCAGGGTTAGTTCTCCAAAAAAAAGGACTCCCTTATTCATCTCTTTGATGCATCTGCTTTTATCTGTTATGTTAGTAGTAGTTATGACATCTTCTGTCTCTATAGGTCTACTCATCCAAGGTAAAAGTTGTCCTCTGGGATGTCACCTCCTGTTCTCCCTCATCTTTCTTTCTGCACTTTAGTGAATGTCATTCCCACTAAGAATCCAGAGAGAGAAAAAGAGAGGATGAGGGGAAAGAAAAGGGAAGGGGCTTAGGGATACAAGACGGAAATATCAGAGAGAAGAGATGGAGGACAAGAATTGAAAAGAGGGTATGGTGATATCACTGTCTGTGCCAATGGAGAGACTAGGAAAGCTCCATGAAAGCGGTTTGACTGTCCAACAACTGAGCCCCACACTGCTGATAAGGGATGATGAATAGAATAGTGATGATGGTGGGGGTGCCAGTGGGTTGCTATTTTTAGATGCATTCAGCTTGCTCGCTGTGTGTGACTGCATGTGAGCAATTAGACGTTTCTTTACGAGGACGCTGATTTACACGCAGGTAATCTGTGCAGGCTCGTGCGTGGCTGCAGCACTGTTAAGTTGAATGTGAAGGTATGAGAGTGTGCCTGTGTTTCTCACATGGGTGTGGATTTAAGCCACGTGCCGTTTGTGCTGACTACAGAGTCAGGGAAGAACTGCAGTGAGGAGCTCAACGTGCCCTCTTCATGAACGGCTTTGCAACAGCTCATCGTTGTGTGTGTGTGTGTGTGTCAATACTGCAGGTAGATATGTGAAAAAAGACTGCAGAAAGAGTGTAAGAGTGATGCACCGTAAAAGGCGAGAAATCAAAGAGAGGTGTACATGCAGTACAATTGTGGTCCTTATACAGTGAGTCAGAGTACATTTTATTTAAAAAAAAAATACAGACTTGCGGTACATGGACTTGTACAACTGCTTAAATTACTTAAATGACAGTTGACTTGATATTTGTGATGCTGAAACTACCACTAAAATGAACCAGTCACTCCCCAAAGTACCGACTGTTTGTTGTGTTACTTGCTATGTTCAGTTTTACATGTTTTGAATGTAAAACTCTTTTTATTCTCTTTGCCACAGAAAACAAACAAAATAGTCATGATTTATTCAAATTAGTTTCAAAAACAGATTGCCACCCTTTGATCTGTTTTTCATCTTCACCAGCTGATCAGTAAAGCAATCCAATGACGTCTTTCAAACACATACCTCCTGCCGATTCAGTTACGAGCTGCTCTTTTGCATACCTTTGTTGTTATCTTCTATTAATCTGTCTCGATTTCCTCTAAAGAATTTGGCTGCATGCGAATCCCCAAAAATCTTTATTGCCCATCATTTCAAACCCATCATATATCGCCTAATATTGTGCACTTAGACTCTTTCACATGGGCAGAGGTCTACTAGAAGTAATAAACGCACTAGCTTTCTGTGGCTGTCACAGCTGTGGCATCGCCCTGAGCTGCAGAAATGTGGGCCATTTTTTGGGTGATTTTGTTGTGTCCTCCTCTCAGACTCTTTTACAGCTTGATGATATTTCTAATGTAACATTGTGCGTTTTCATCATGACTCCCTGTGTGTTCATATCCTTGCTCTCACACATGCAGAGAAGCACAGAAACCTTTACCAGTGGCAGCAGTACTGCAGCCTCACAGACATAAAGCAGGAGTTGGCACATGGAGGAGTCTCTCTAAAGTCAGACTGGTAACAGCAGGAGGGACAACTTTTGTCTCACCTCAGTACGTCTACAGAATATTTCTCTCCTTTCCTTTTCAAAATAGTGTTTCTACACTCAATAGACACTTTATTAGGTACGCCTTTCAAGTACCTTTTATATCAATATTATTGTGCACGATATGATATGGTACAGCCCTAATGGACACGGGCAGCAGTTATACTCAGGTAGGCTGAGTATAAAAATCTGAAAAATCCCAGTAAATCAGTAGCTTGTGAAATACTCAGACCAGCTTATCTGTCACCAACAACCATCGCCACATTCAGAGTCACTTCAATCACTTTTCTTCCCCATTCTGATGCTTATTTTTGACTTTGATTTTCATCTTGAACAGGTAATTATATGTCTTTTTAAATCTATATTAAATTGTTAACAAGAAAGCTAGTTACCAGCTTTGTGGGAATCCAATCAGTGAGTAAAAGTACACAGTTGATGATAAAGCTGTCAGGAAGAGTATTTGTGATAATTCACTGCTATATTTTTTATCTTATGAATGAACCATACAGACAAACACAACAATGCAAATGGCGAAAGCTTTCCGTCAAACTTGTAGGTGTCACGTTAAAGCTTTCTGAATGTAATTTTCTTTCCCTGTCACAGTTTCTGATGTGAGAGCTCGGTTTGTATGCTTTTCTTTCTTAGAAAGTTTGGAAGACAAATCAGTTTTTCTGTGGGGTTTGACAGACTTAATGCTTTGTCTCTCACCCTCATAGCTCACTGGCTGCAGTTTTTGTCCGTTTTCCCTCCTGAGAATATTACCCTTCAGATTCAATTTCCCCAGTGTGAATCTAATCAAGGATGCTCACAATAAAGTTTCATCTTAAGAGCACTGCGGCGGCCATCTATGTCAGCTTTTTGCCTGCACTCGTATTATATGAACAGTCTCAGGAGTGTTGAAAATTCCAGATGCCAGGATTTACTTTAGGTGCATTTAAGTTGTGTTTGGTAAAAGACAGAGCTACAGCATGTCTGCATGAAACCTTTGTGGCTCCTGAGGGAGATGTGTGATATCTGGTCATTTACCTCAAATGATGATTTCCTGGAGTCAGGCTTAGATGTGCAGAGCAAAACAGGTGCAGTTCTCTTTAATAATGATGAGTCTGAATGTTTGGAACACTTAAAAAAGTTCCTCAAAACTGTGGGTTCAAAACATATTAAATATTCTATTTGTGCAGTGACCATATGTGTGTTTACATGCATGGATCTGTGTAGTCTATGCGTGCGTGCTGAAACAAAAAAATACAGTCGTGAGATGGAGAAAGGGCGACTTGCTACAGCTAAGGGGTTTAACAAGCGTTACATGTAGCAGCGATAGAGAGAGCATCCGTCTCTCTGTCCCAGGAGGAAGCCACAGAAGGTGATAGTGCAGGTGTGACAAATGAGCGCCAAATCCTCCTGCTCTGTTTGGATAACTGCTGAGCACAGGTGTACACACGTAAAATATATGCACACATGAATAAGAACATGCACACATACTCTTAGAAAATGCAGCCTAGTATTTCTTCCTGTACCAGCGTGTGAGAGCAAAATGTGTCATTTTTGCATATTAAACTTTCATTAAGTTAGTTTTTCCTCTGTTTTGCTTCAAGCATATTATAGAGCTCTTTTGCCGCTAAATGAATCTCTGCATTCACCAGCTAGTTGGTAATATTTTCTCTTTGTTAGCATGCCACTGGTTTTACAGCTTCTCCTTTGCACAGGGATATACAGCTTTATGCGGGGATATCTTTGCCTGAAAGCACCTCATAATGTGAGTAGCTGCTCTTGTAACCACGTGAAAAATTGCTGACACAGATAAATCCAGAGTTATGCGTCTCAGTGCTGAAAAACGTAGCAGGATTTTTTTTGTCTTTTTCTTTGCTTTTTACAGCAATTTTTAACTTTACACCGACCACCTGTATTTATCATATTTCTTTTTTATCGTCTATCATTTCTTTTGCTTTGCGTTGCCTCCAGACTTTTCTATTAAAATGCATCATTTGACCACGTTTGATGAATAATGTTTGATTATAAGCTGAAAGCTTCAAAGCAGACAATGACCTCAGGCTTTTCAGTAACGAAAAAAAAATCCAATCTTATTGGCATTCAGTTAGAGACTGTTAGATGCTCCATGTGACTAGACCATCGCTGAACTGTGATGCATTCTGTCCGGCATTGTGACGGCTGTGCCCTGGTTTAAAGACCTAGATCTATTGTCCATGCTGATGTCTGTGGTACAGCTGCAGCTCCCGTTGGTTTAGTCTTGGCATCGCTTTTTGGCTACACTTATTAAAGCATATAACATTCATGGTACACTTGGCAGCGGCGTTCGCTGGAGTGGTAGGTGGTTCTGTTGAAGTGTTGACGTGAGCCTGGGTAATCCACCGGCTGCTCCGCTATGCATGTGCATGGCTCTGGGCTGGCCCCATACAAAAGAGCAGACCTGAAAAGCATCATAATGAGGCACAGGCTGGAAGAAAAGGCATGTCTCTTTCCATTTCTGTGAGCGAAAAGAAAAGAGCAACATAAAAGAATAGAAGACAAGAAAGACAGATGAAAATAAGCCCCTCAAATCCAGGATTTTGGCTGCGCTGTCTCTTTGAATTTATCTTTTTTTTCCATGCATGTTTTCTATTATGGTAATGAAATGTTGGATATAAAGAATATGTGATGGACGAGCAACGGCTTTCAGTGAGAAGAGGAAAAAATAGAAGGGGAGGGGTATGTCATGTCATTGATAAAACCCATAATCTCATTTAAAATAGCTTCCCTTACCCTCCCATTATTCAATTTTGTGTCTTCTTTGTTTTTATACCTTCTTACTTTAACAGAACTTAAAATATTACAGTATTCATTACCACTGCTGCACCATTATAATTATTTACATTAGAAATGGCGCTGTCACACGTACGAGTGCTCAAAAGGTTGTTTCTTGTTACAACAGAAGCTTCTACTAACCGCCTCAACAATCCCCAGAGAAAAAAGAAAATTAGGAAATAAAACAGAAGATCAGAAGATGGTGCACTTTGTTTCTTCTGCAGAGGACATCAAAGCAGTCTGGAGTCTGTGTGCTGTGATCTTTCTTTCTTAATCTTTTGTAATCTTTTTGCTTTGATGACCTCTGACCTCCATAGGGACAGAAGCAGACGGGAGGAGAGGAGGATTTGAGAAGGTGTGGACAGAAAGGGAGACCTTCTTAGTGTGTAATGCAATCCAGTGCAATTAAATGTGACAGTGAAGGCTAGGTCAAACCAGGAAAACACAGCTACGGCACATGGGTAGCTGGGGACCTTTGCTTAAACATGCAATAAAGCCTTTTTTTAACACTTGGGTTGCACACAACACTGATATAATTTCACCTTATGAGGTCGATAATCAGTCACAATCATAAACCTCTGCTTTTTTAAAAATCCAACAGCATTACTGATTCCTGAGCTGTGTTTGTGTCTGTCTTACTCTCCAGTATTTGCGCTTTTTTCATCTTTGTGAAATCTGAATGTGTGAGTTAAAAGTTGAAATGGGGGCTAAAGGATTTAGAGAGTGACTTTGATCATGCTCACACACCAGTGCGCACCAAACACAGACAGAATATGAACCCAGATGGAGCGCTAGATAGAAAGTGAGGATAGAGGTGAGAGGTGGAGGGGACTGCACCAACCTTTCCTTTCATCCCACCTGGCAGTTCCACCTGTGTCCCTCCAGAAAGTGCCTCTCTTCTGCTGATGGAGCTCAGGCTAGTTGCTGCTGGGCACAGAGCTGGCAGTTCCCTGCGATGCATTATTAATCAGGCTGAGATCTGCAGCACTCTCCTGTTCCTCCTCTCTCGCTCTTTCTCGATGGACTTTTTACTCTCTTACTCTGGAAGACTCCTCTTCTATATCTGCACTCATTTATGCTTGCTAACATGTAAAACCTCTTGCCCGGCTCTTTCAAGCAGCAATGTTTTATTTATTTGTTTGGAGGGGATTATAAGATTGTCCTTTTTTATATAGAGCAGCAAAAAAAATCTGTAATGACAGCATTGCATCACTTGAGGATAAAGTTGTTTTGTAAGGACAGCGCAACATATATATGTAGTCAAGTTAAAGTTTATTTGTATAGCACATTTTAAACAGCTTCAGGTGACCAAACTGGTGTCCATGCGATATAAAATATACTATATGTATTACAGCCACTAACAACATTAATTATACATGAAACCTGGATCTGGGAATATTCAAGAGCAGCTGGTTCTAGATAACAAGGGATTTGCGAGTGTGAGCTCTGAGACCATAAGTAAAATAATAATTGGATCATTTTATGACATTGTTAAGCATGCCTTTCCCTCTTTAATAGGAACACAGACAAATTGGTGATATGGCTGATTGATTTTAAAGGAGCATATTTGCATTGATTCATGTGGCCACTGTATGTAAAATTTTTGTATTTTATCAGCCAGCCTTACTGGAAATAGCTGCAGAAAAAAAGTGATTCTAAATCTGCTTAACCTTTTCAGTGCATTTTCTAAGGTTTCCTGTTTGTTTGTTCCCACTTCTCTACTCTCCGTTGAGCTCCACACACCAATTTCTCCTCTTTAATCACCTGTGTTGTTTATCACATCTCATGTCCCCTATGCTTTCCTGCTGTGGTCGTTTAGATCGTGTTGAAACCAGAATCGGAGACCAGATAAATCAGGTGTCTTACGGTATTCCTAGTAGCGCTCTGCCATCCGCCACCTCAATGAAAATGTGCTCTTGTTATAACTTTGCTTGATTGTTTGAATTATTTAGTAGAGATCCATTTAGTTTAGATACTGTGTCAGCCTTTCACAAGGAACTCTTGGCCTACTTTGACCTGTGACATTAAGAGCTTGATTACTTGACATTTATTCTGTACTCGGGGATAATGGGCAGGAAGGTGGACGATCAAGAGAGAAGCCGCTGCACTTCAGGACCAAAACAAACGGGAACAATGAGTAGCTCTTTTGAGAAAGGTACTTGCTTCCTAATGAGTCGGTAATTTTCTCATATGGACTATTTTCATAAAGAGATACTGAAGCTGTGCAGATTCACTGAGCACCAGAGAGCAGCTCTTTATGTGTAGCATGCTTATTAAATTGGAGCAAAGCTTTGTGCACACCACTTCTCTGCTGAGTGAACACAAGCTCAGTCAGTTATATAGCATTTCAAATATGCTAATAATGAGACTGGCTGCTTATGTTTGACCTTGACTTGATTTTGATTTCATTATTTTTTTTAAATCGGGGAATCTGAGAAAATGCCGTTATAGTACAAGCAACCTGTTTTTTTTCTTTACGAGTATAATGATTAATTTGCTTCTGTTTTTGTTTCCAAGCTTTAGTACACAAGCCATTGAGATCATGAAGTTAAAGAAAAGTTCATCTTTGAACTTTGAGTTAAATGTTTCTTCGGTTTTCTTTATTTTGAGACTTTCATCATTAAGACTCATTGTGAAGTCACAGTTACCAAGATGTGAGTGAAAAAAAATTGAACATGGGCAATAAACAGCACGTTTTTGTATCGTCTTGTACTAAAAAGTGCAAGAAGAATTCATGCTTTATTATCACTGTGACTTCACAATTCAGGTTTTTGGGCTAAACTCAAGAATTTATCTGCAGATTGTGAGAAAATTTAAGTGATTTCATTTGATTCAAAGGTTTAAATCTCAACCTCCTGTCGCTAGGGAAAACCTGAGATGGAGAACGTTTACCTTCAGAGTGATAGTTGTTCTTAAAATGTTTCAGAACACACAGCTTTTACCGTGAAGGTAAGCTGTCTCAGTTTCCAATCTGTGCTGTGCTCTTCACAGTTTTCACTACCAGTTAGCAAGTGGTATGCAAATGTTTGCAGACAAGTTGGCGTCTTTCATAGAAACTACAGCCAATGAAAGCAAACAGCCAAAGCAATCACAAGGAGGTTTTAGGTGCAGCGCCACATACCACTTTTCCACTGGTTTCACCTAACAACTGGTCAGCGGATATTAACTTTCCCCTAGCAACCGGTGGTTACCATGGTGTCTCTGATCGGTCACCAGTAGGCTTGCGTGACTGATGCCTTAACTGGTTGGTGAAGCAAAAAACAGTGACAGTGCAGTTCACTTAAGCAGTCATCCGACTGCATAAACAGTTGACATTTTTTTATGAATTGTTGTATATTTAAAACCTCTTCCAGTTTACGAGATGGTGACTCTGTAAGAGCCTGTGTGGGAAAGTAACTGGAAGTGCAGTGGACCAATCTGTGATTGATTGTAATCATCTGCATCATGTAAGTCCATGAACAGCTGACTAGCCATCGTTTAGCAGATGTAGTCTATATCTTTGTCTTGTTCATTTAATGGTGTCATTTTGTCATCTGACTGTAAGACGTTGTACCTCAGTAACCTACAGTTACAAATCACCTTTGGTAACAAACAAAACAATCATAAAGGGAATTTTGAATTATGTTTGCGGTGTCTGTGGATTTAACGAGTAGATTCACGGTTTCCATACTTATCTTCTCTTTAATACAACGCTTTCTTGGACTCACAGTCCTTTTCCTTTGGCTGTGGTCATAAATTGTATGATCAGTGCTGCCTCGCCAGCTGACACTGTGGAGGACAATCTGCAAATGTGGAAGGGTAACAGTCTCCAGAACGACTCTGCTCCGGTACTCTTTATCATATAGAAAGCAAATAAATATCTACTTTCTCTTTCATGACTCAAATCGGTTGTCTTCTTTTGGTCTTGGAGTTTGATGTAAAGCATGCTAAATCCCGAGAGGCTGCTAGTTAGTTGTTCAGAGACTATGAGTGTTGTTCCTTTATTGCTCTAATCTTCAGCGTAACGGTTTGAGCTCCCTCTGCGTGTCTGTTCACTGTCCCGTGGCTCCCAGAGGCTCCACAGCAAGTGGCCTGTTATACTTACTTATCAGTACCTCTCTCCCCCCTCTGCCTCAGTCTGTCTACCCTACTCCTCCTCTTCTTCCCCCTCAACTCCTTCAACTCCCCTCTCGCTGTCATCACTAGCCGTCTGCTACTTAATCCAATTATTCTTCTAAGCTGACACGCTCAGTAACTCACCACAAACTCTTGACGCCCCTGTGCATCAAATCCACACATGCACACTCACACAGACATTAACACATATGCAAGCAATCTCCTCCACACCTGCTTTCCCATGTACGGCCTGAGACCAAGCCCCGATACGGCAGTTATATTTTATAGCTGGCTCCTGCAAAGCGAAAATTACAGTGCCTTCTGGCTGCCTTTTTCTGCTAGTTTTTGTCTATTTTCAGGTGTCCTAACAGAGGCTTTGGCCTCTGCTGTCACCGTTTGATTCACTATACCCTTGAGCTGGCTCTGTCTATTCCTGTGTGGTGCCCTCCTCTTCCCTGCTATGTGTTTAACAGTATCTGTCATTGCAGTCACAAAACCTGATGGAGAAGGTCCTGACCCCTCTGTGTCTGTTTGCTTCTCGTGTCAAATATTCCTTACAAATATGACGCATGAGGAAAAACAAACAGGTTTTATCCTTTAAAGGGATTTTTTCGCATGCTAGAATATGGGTTTAAATTATAATCATGGTTAACACCAAGTTACAGTATAAAATACATTTGGACTGTGTTTTGATTTTGTATTTAAAGTCAAGTTTGCACTGGGGCGAGATTTGCAGGAGCCAGTCTACGTGGTTAGGCTACAGATCTCTTGGAAGTCAAATGGGTTTGTTGAAGGCTTAAACAAGACAGCCGCCCGGGAGTGTGTTTTGTGATGTGTGTACCCTCGTATGTGGTTATGTAACACCCTCACTCTCCCTCTCTGCGTTCAGTATTAAAGTAGCCGGACAGTTTATGCCGACAGCCGACAGTTTATGTGCTAAATGCCCATTGGTATGACAGCCTGCATCACTGCATCTTAAAAACTGTAAAGTTGCTTGCGTAAAGTAAATAGTAAATGTGCAGTAGCAGCTATGACAGGGTAATTAATCCCTGCATTCTGCGATTTCACCCCATTGCATATTTTGACAAGTATTTCTGCCACATGGGGCAGCAAGCCTCGCAAAAGGAGCTGTGTTCGGTTGTTTTTGGTGCTGACACGACAACAGTCGAGGGTAACAGATGGGGTTTGGTGCATGCGTATGAGATCCTGTATGTGTGTTTCAGGGTGACCGGGACTAGACCGGCTGCAGTATGTGCTTGATTTAAATGTTAGCTGAAGGAGTCTGAGCAGACGTCTCGCTATCTGTCTGTCTGGAGAAGTTTGGGACACTGTCTCTTTTATTGTACTTTGATTCTCTGAGAGGAGCAGACAGTTGTCCTGGAAAAAAAACCCAAATGTTATCTGGTTATCTGGTCAAGAGTTCATGCAGTTTTGTTGGCTGTTTACCTAAATTACTTTTGGCTGAGCCACTCTTGCTGTTTCACACCTTTGTGGATTTACTGATGTATCTGTGTTAATGTGGAGGCACTCACACTGTCATTGGTGTCTTTATGTTATTTTTCTTTCTGTGCTTAAGATTGCTCGGTGTCTTTTCCTGTGGTGTTGTGTTGTACGGCACATACTCTGTGTGGTTACGCATTTCTATATGAACATTCAGGGTAAGTACACTGCAGTTTTGTCCCGGTGCCACTCGCACAAGTGTGATATGAAGGAATCCCGACTCACTCCGGTGTGTAAGTTGCAGCTCTCCCACAGTGACGCACTCGATCCATCTGTGAGCCAAAAACCACCAACACCAGACCCACCTCCATCGCCATCATAGCGGTGTTGCCTACCTCCCACCTCGTGTCGTGCTACATCTCGCTCATACCACTCATTGTAACCTGGCCTGTTTCCCACAGGGGAGTTCTTTCCTGGGGTTGGGGTGGGGTTTGACAAGCAAGGTGGGATGGGATAGGTTGGGGCAGGGTGGGGTTGGTTTCCTCGTCCTCCTCTCGCTCCACCTAGTTTTCTCTCCGTGTCTCAATTTGATGTTCACCTGTTCCTCCTCCTGAATCTTTTGATCATTTCCTTGTCATTGTTTTCTGTCCGTGCTGCTTCTCCTCCTCTACCCTCCCTCTTCCTTTCTGTCTCTCCATCTCTGCTTCTCACTGCTGCGATTAACCGGGCTCTGTCTTTATGTCGTATGTCCTTTTAGGCCCACGCCGTGCATCGCTGGCTAATCGATCAGGACAGTAGTGTGAGCTCTGAGATGCCGGATGGCCAAGGAGTATGGCACTATGATGATGAAGTAAATATCTGCAACACGTATATCTGGCTTTTCCTCTTTCTTTATATCTATATGTATATATTATGTATTTATGACAAATGTTGTATCTGTCACTTAAAGTTTGTGTCACTGTTGTTGCTCTGCTGTTGTTGTTGTTTTTTATCTTTATCTCTCTTGTTTCTTTTTGTGATGTGTTGCTTTATGGTACTGTAGTTCTGATTCCTTTGACTTTCTAGTGTTGCCGTTGTGATGTGAGCTGATTCGGTCAGGTGTCGTGGGATCAGGCTGGAGCTTTTTCTTTGTTCCTGTCTTTGCTTGACGTATCGTACTAACGTGCTGTTCCTAATTTATTTGATTTGGTTTGTTATTGTTTTTGCGTTCCTTCTTTTCAGTTAAACGTAATACATATAACCTTAGTGTGTATTTGTGTGGATATTAATCTGGATATCGTCTCTGTGATTTCTCTGAAATTAATGTTCTCAAGCAGCATATTACAAGACAAGAGTCCACGGGGAAAATATAGCTTTGATGTACTTTTAAAATGCTTCATACGAGTTACAAATAGGTATGCGCTTCCTGCTATGGAAAAAAAAGTACTTTGCACAACAGTTCACAGTAGAGATAACAGACAACAGTCCAAGTATTTTTCCTGTGGGTTCTTCTGATTTCTAAAATATGCTTGTGTCATTCTGTGTTCGTGTTTAGGGTTAGTTTAAAGTTCGTGTGGGTGTGTGTGAGAGCGAGAGTGCGGGGATGTGCTTTGGAGTTGATCTCTTTGTCCTGTGAGTTTGTGTGCATGCTTTTCCGTCCTTGCATGGCTTCGATCTGTGTATTAGAAGAAAGTCTGAATGTCTGTCCTGTGATGTTCCTGTTAAGTGCTGTCAGTGTTGTGGTCTTGCCTGGTTGCCTGCCTTTGCCCGTGCCTTTGATGTGTCAGTGTTGTGTATTGTGTCTGTGCGTATTTTATGTGTCACTATGTTTGTCATGTGCTGTTCCTGTGTTTTGTCTGTTTTTATCTGTTTAAACAGTCTGGGATAGGTTTGCCCAAGGTGTTATTGCACCACATCTAGTAGATGATCTTGAATCCGTTGTCCCTTGTTGGAGGAAAGATCATCTAAGTGCAATAAGGCTGCTGGGAAACTTGCTCCAGACGACTCTTGCCCCTGATGATTTCCCCTCTGATCCTAGCTCCCCCTTGCTCCCGTGTGAAATTCCTAAAGCTATTCTCCTTACCTCCATATTGCTCCCAAACACTTTGGAGCACTATTGGGTTACCCTTCACAGAAACCCAGTTAAACTTTTCTCATCTTACACAGTTAAGTACGTAAACCATTTGGAAGTGCAGCGACTTAAGAACAAATATATTTAAAAAAACAAGGTGAGCTGAGCACATTGAACACCGTCAAGAAAACACACCATCATGAAAAGCAGCCCAGCATACAACAATATGGAGTCCTTCCCTTGGTTATGCTCTTGAATGCGTGTGCACTGGCCAGTTGTATTTTTCCTTTATTGTTTTGAATGTTCTTTTATCTTTTGTTTGAATGTGTGAAAGCTGATATTTTATTTATTTATTTCTCTCTGTCACAGCTAGAAATATATTGTTAGGTTTGTAGTCATTGTCCATATAGCGTTGCGTTTATCTGGTTATAAATATTACCACTTTGGAAAAACCCTGATGGCTTACGTAAACATAATAATCATCAAGTGGGTTGTACAATAAAGAGTTCCTAAGTCTTTTTGGGAAGGGTTAGTGTGATTGCTGGCTGTAAGCATGAACATTTAAGCACCTGTTACCTGAGTAAAAGTCTTCTCACGTGCCCTTAGCTATTGCAGCAGAGGAAAGCAGTAGTGGCATAAACCAAGCTCCTGCAAAAAGATGTCTGCTTCCCACTTATCAGTCTCTAACACTGTAGGTCTGAAAATGTAATAAAACTGACAAAATCTAACAAAGCAACAAATGTGAGGATTTTGATTATTCAGGTTCTAAACAATTAGTTTGTTTTAATCATAGACAATATACATAAAAGTCCAATAGAAAAAACTCATTTTTGCATCTTGGCCACTGCTATGATGATTTTTAGGAGTCAGGAATTCTGGCAAGCTAACACATAAAGCTTTATTAGCGATTTGCATCCATATAGATCTTGTAACTGCATGTGATGATCATCACACAGACAAAAATATATACAAATAAACATCCAAATATAATAATAAAATTTCACTAGCCAAAAGTGGAGCACTCATGTGCAATTAAAGATATAGCAAACAATAAATCTGGCCAGGTCATTGCATCAAAAGGCACTAAAAGACACCAAAACCTTGAAAAGGTCCAGTTCAGCGATTCCATAGTTAGTGAAGAAGCCTATCAGAAGCCTCACAGCTTCAGTCATCTTTGCTAGCATCTGCGTGTTTGTCAGAACAGCCACTCATCTATTATTGCACACTTTAAGAACGAATTTTAAGCCTGTAAAAAAAGGCCAAACTGTAAACACATTTCTGCTGTTATGTTGGGCCTTATAACATCGGTCTGAGTCTCGTTTGGAGGACATTTGAAAAACTGTCTTAAACATAAATGCAAAGAAGAGAAATCAGAATTCAGAATCAGACTCACAGCTACAATAGGTTAACTTGTTTAGTGCTAAACATGACATAAAGTCTTTCTCACAGTTTGGCTACAAGCAGCTTCTTTTTTCCCCCCAGTTTTGTTTTTGTAAAGCTTTGCTGGTGTGTAAAAATAATTCTTGCAACTGAACAACCAGCCAATGAAATGTAAAGACTTTTTACATTCTGGGTGAACCTGAATAACTGCTTCTTTTATGCAAATACTTCACAATTAGCAGTGAACTGGACGTGTGTCATATATTGAAATCATAGTAACTTTGTTTTATGACCTGGTCAGACCTAGTTTTAGCACATGTTTAATCAGTAGAACCAAAGCTACAAAAATGAATGAACCTACATTGTATATTGCTGCAAGCTCACTCCAGCTAGTTTTGTTCATAGCTGTCACCCCAAATAAGTCCAAAAGCATTAAGCAGCATCATGCAGATTGGCTTGGTGATATAAAACTCAGACAGGTCCCACAAACCATGACTCTTACCCTGAGCTGATGTAATTTACAAAAAATCCAGCCCTTCATCCAGTGCTCCACCCTACCCTGCCCCCTCCTGTACACAGATTTGTGTAAAGCCCCAACCCTTGTGCCACCATTGATAGGGCTGGGCTGGGCCGGGCTGGAGAATATCCCTTATCATCCCACAGCTCTAATTACCCCTCAGTGAGTCCTTGGAGACAGATGCTCAGAGAGCCAAGCCCCATTCGTCACAGTACGGCTGCATTGTAGATTTAATATGAAATAAAGCAAACTATCACACCCTGCTCTGTCACATAAATTCTCCTCCGTCTCAGTTTCTTTTTTCCAGCTGCTCCCTGGCCCACTGTAGATGTAGACTACATTAGGAAGCCCATTCATATCCAGCCACCAGCAGTTGGCTGTAATTTGTTTCGGCTAGGGGGGCAGAGTGTAATTTACATGTGAAAGGCCATGGCGCATTCAAATATTGTAACTCTGGTTTTTGTCCCAGGGTTACTGATACCAGCTTCACAGAATTCAGATTAAAGGTTTACTGCTTTTGTGCCAGACTGCAGAAGTCGTGTAATGTCTCAGTTGGCCTCAGCCCAACGTTAAAGAGGAGACAGGAGAGCAGGACTCTCCTCGTCTTGCTGACCCATTAGGAACTGATCATTTCTGGCTTTTTGCTATAGTGAGATCCCTCACGGGAACAATCTGGCCTGTAAAGAATGATTTCAGTGGAGCCATACTAAGCTAGGTCACTGAATATGTATGTCCCTCATCCAATCTTTTATAAATCAAAATGTTGTTTCCATTCTACGTAAGTGTAAACATACATTTCTGACATGATAACCTTAAGGCTGAACTTTTAAAGATTTAATGAAGCCAGGACCAGATGTCTCTTTCTGCTCACACGTTTTTTAAAACTTCTTTTTTTAGCTTAACCCCACAATATTACACTCCTCTGTTTATGGGATTATTTGCCTTCAAATGATGACTTCCATAACTCAAATACCTTTACCCACTACTTCTTTTATATACTTTTTTTTTTTTTACATTGGTTGGACTTTCCAACTGCACTATTTGTTTTTGTTTGTGTCCATTTAAACCCAAAGGCATCTTAGATATCATCACCACTATTTATATGTATCCTTACCTGACAAAAAGACAGTGAGAAAGAGAATGTGAGCAACAATTAATGTGCATGCATGCGTGCATGTGCATGTGTTTAAGATGAATGTGCAGAGTGCATGGTTAAAGGTGGAAGTATACTCCAAAAAGAAAATGCCCGCTGAAAGCCCTCTGAATTCAACAGTTTGTTAGATACTTTATGCTTTTATACACAGGAGGTGTAATGGTGGGCTTCCCCGTCCTCAACATGTACCCATATTCTTACTTCCACACTGTCTGCATTATCAGTGATGAAGACCTGGTGACCTGCCTAAAAATAGTTCCAGCAGAGAAAGACTGAAATAAAAAGTGAAAAAGTGAAATACATATATATACGTTAACAATGGCCAGGATACATCGCCTCAGTGTTTCACAGACAGAATCTCCCTGTTTGACATTTTCATGTGAACCCCGTGAATGTTCAGCGCAGACCAGGGGAGGAAATCCAGTCTCTCTGCTCTCTACACCAGTGATATTCAGTCATTTTCATATGGTTTCATTTGAATTTACAAACAGGTAAAACAGGCTATAGCTATACCTCGACAGCTTTTAATCACAAGGAAGTAAATAAGATGCTCAAACAAATTCAGACACTCTAAGTGCATTTTGTTATGCAGCATTTTATTTTCATTCATTCATCACCATAAAAATATCTTAATAAACACAGTAGATTGTGTCATTAAATCAGTTCCCGTTATTGTAAAACAGTCTCTTCCTGTATTTTAGTTTAGGCCAACTCTACCAGAAGTTCAAATTAAAGAGCCAAAAAAAAGTGATTTGACTTACAGATATCTGGTTTAAATTTCAGAATAAAGTTGTTTATAAGTACAAGTTCTGAAGTTCTGATTTCTGACTCATTTCTGATGTTTATGGCCACCTCAACCTGGTTCTTCAGAAAAAGGCAAAACGAGCTTGATGGAAATTTGTGTCTGCCTTGGGCCCCTAATGGTTTGGGCAGAGTTGCATATCTGCCACATTTGATTGTACATCCAGGTTTAAATGCACTCACCCTACTTTAATTACCAGCATCTCTCAACACCCCCAAATGTTGTAAGAAAATATATAAACATCTAAACTTCCCTACAAACATTGTTTGATGATACGTTGCACGACATTGTTCAGTTTGAGTATACCGCTGCCCGAATTGAATGCTTGCATTATGGAAGGTTGCTGTGAGCTACGTACACCCCTCAGCCACAACATTAAAGCTACTGACAGGAGAAAGAAATATCAATACTTCAGTTTCGGGAAAATGCGTCTCCTTTTGCTTTTATGCAGATCTTACTTAAATATATGCCACCAACTGTCCACTTGTACCAAGCAGAGCCCATATGGCAATGGCAGCAGCATTTCCCAGCAGAACGCTGACCTCTGCCGCAGCCTAAAAATGAACAGGAATTAAAGTTAGGACCGAGAACCCCAAGTATTGACCTAGCTTCAAGCTTCCGAGATCCTAATCCAACTAATTATCCCCAGGAACGTCAGAACAAGCCGAATACAAAAAGGCCACAACCCATAACCCACAGGATCCAAATGATCAGCTGCCAACATCCCAGTGCCTGGCACAGCAGACACCCCCAGAGGTCCTGTGGACCCGTTTTGGCAGTATGATGGGGGCTGACACAATATTAGGCAGGTGGTGGTTTTAATGTTGTGGTTGATTGGGGTATGTGTGTGTGCTGAATGAAAAGGGTGTGTGCACCTGCATGTAATGCGCTGTGGGTGAAAGTGTGTGTGTGTGTGTGTGTGTGTGTGTGTGTGTGTGTGTGTGTGTGTGTGTGTGTGTGTGTGTGTGTGTGTGGTGTTAATTGATGCAGGTATTTCTATGAGTGTGTGAGTGTTTGGATCTGTAAATGTAAGGCAGTGCTAAAGTTGTTGAGTAGAGGCAGCTGAGTGATTGACTCCAGCTTTAAAAGACTTCTTTGGACTCCACTTGCACTGATTGATAAGAGCGTCTCCCTTAATTGCAACATCTGTCCCCAGAGGCAAGATATTAAATGCTGAAGTGGAAAACGACATGATAGACACATCAAATATGTATTCATTTTTTAATCAAGAGCAGCCTGTGTATTTGGGTATGAATGGGTCATTTACTGCTGTTGGCAGTCGCTCCACCAGTTTAGTTTCAATAACACAGGAAGTTTATGCATATAGAGTTGTGGGTGTCTGACTCAGCAAAGCAATGCAGATTATGCTGTCATACTGTCAACAAGACTGTGCAACAAATGAAGATGTTGTGCACAAATCCACTGCAGCACAGACTCACTGACGCTCCCAAGGCGTGTTTATTTATCACCGGACCCCTTTGTTTCCGCTTTGTTGCGCACCTCTTGCTCTTTCCACTCGTCTCCTCTTTCATCTTTGGATTCTTTGCTGCTTCCTCTCTCTGGGGTGAGGAATGGGACTGATGGTGCAAGGCAAACTGAAAACGAATGTTTGGAAATGTCACTGTCCCTGTACAAATGTTAATGACATGCTACAAGACCTAGACCGGTTTAAAACATACCCCAGTGCAGAAAGACACGGGCAGTCACTGTGTGCCTCCATTTGCATATAATCCTTTTTAAAGTGTATTAATAAATTATTTTGTAATTCTACTTTTTTCAGTCATACATTAACTGAACTCATTTGGCTGAGTTTGGTCCTTTTGTTATGTAACCATCTGACATACCAGGAAATTAAATGGAAAACAGAAGAAGATATTGCAGTAACAATCTAGCTAGGTAGCTGTCACAACAGTGTAGTAACTATGCAGTTACCACATAAACAATATACAAAGTTTGTTAAAGATAAATTTCCAAAAAGTAACCTGCTGATTTGAACGGTATTTATGTCTTTGTATGAGTTAGCTGATTAATAACAAGAAATTGCCCTCTTATTATTGTTTTTATTATTTTAAAAATGGCTTTAGTTTAGTTTGCCTACATAAAAGAAAAATGAAACTCTTATTGTCACATTGTAACCTTCATCAAGAAAGCTCTAAAATAATTAGACATTAAAGACAGAAGCTAAGTAACAATAAAATGTTATGTAGTGTTTTACTTCTTGCTCTGCTTCTCTTTCTCAGAGGAACAATGGAGTTTATATTCTTCAGGGTCTTACAATCTTATTGCATTATGCCCAACTTAAATTGAGTTAAATCAGCATTGGAAGGTGAACTCGTCGTCCTGGTGGGGTTCATATCTTGTAGTTTCAGGACAGTACATTAGTTCTGAATAGAGTTTAAAAACTGAGGCCACTTCACCTCTATGTCTATTAATCAGACTGATTGAATTATGGTCTGGCTGCTCGGATTCTGTCTGAGGCTGACTCAAACCCAGTAGTGAGTGATGGTCAAGATGCTTTATTTTCTCAGCAAGAGCTCCAGCACTGCGTACATACAAAACAAGAGAGGGAGACATGGAGAGTTGTGAAGACATATATTCTCTCCACAGTGATTCTCTTTCTCTCGCCTCGTGCACATCCTCCCTCTGTATTTCCCTGACTCTACTTGTCCACTTATGAAGATTAATAGGAGCCCGGTCCTGTGCTGACATATTGCGGCTGTCATTCTTCTCTATTGCTTTCATCTTTTCTGCTATCCTTCCTCGAGTATTTCTAACTTCCTGTTTTTTGTCTTCCACAGGTCAGTCTGGCTTTGTCACATTGAGGCGCATGTGCGTTTGTTCAGGTGACCGTACGCCTGACTATGTATGTATATGAGCGTGAGCTACCTATGCTGAATTAAATAGCTCTTTTCTCAGTTCAGAAGCCAGGCAAGCTTAATGTGTGGAAGTGCTGAAGTACAGGATAAGCCACTGAATGTGTGTGTTTTGTGTGTGTACTTGTGGGTGTGTATGAGAGAGAGAGACTGTAAGGTTTTTGCCAAGGCTGCAGTATCAGCCCAACCCACCCCATCCCTGATATGAAGCTGCTACTGGCCAAAGCTGCAGAGCATTGTGCTGCCACTAGAGGGGCATTACAGCATTCTGAACCTGTGCAACCTTACATAGAAATAGCATTATGTTGGAATTCAAAGAGAATATGGTATAGAGTTTTGTCATTATGACTGATAATGCACGTGTTTTCTGCTTTGAAAATGTTGCCTTCAGAGAATGCATTTTGTTATTTTTACTTAAAGATTTTTTTTTCTTCTTTTTTTCCAAATGAATCCTCTCCGGTTTCCACCAGTATAGTTCCTACTGCTATTGCTACTTCATATGTTTGATCCTAAAATGCTAACTTTAGGTCTGTGATGTGAAATAGTGAGAATAGGTACAGACTACAGTGTGTGGCTTTTTTTCTTTACAGTTTTTTTTCTCTCTGATCACTGTTCTCTGAAGCATCAGGACACGGGCAATAAACCACCACAAGCACCACACGTGGACAGTCGCAACCCTTTATCCTGCAAACAAGAGGAGCGTGACACAGGGTGCAGAGGGCATGTCTGTCTCCAACTTAAATCAACCCTGTTACAAAACAGCAGTGTGGCCTGAGCTTGACAATGACCTGAAATCACTCTCAGTTAGATCTCTGTCTCTTTAAGAGAATAAATAAGAATACATCTTTGTGCAAGGGTGTAAGAGTTACAGCCTAGATGGGGACTAAATGATTGATAACACAGCTTTAAAAACTCTCACCTGCATTAGAAATAAAGCACAGCAATGCTTTGCATATATTTATCCTTGTTGAATCCTTCATGTGTTATTAGCTTTTAAAGGTTGAGGTCTATGTGACGAATCAAATGGGATCATTTTGTCTAAAATAAGGAAGTCCTAGAAAATGCCAGCGTAGAGGACATAAAGATCAAATTGTTTGGAAATCACCTATATTGGATGGGCCATGTTTGCCGCATGGATGATGACTGGCCAATCAAACCCTGATAAATGGGCAGCTGGCTGAAGGGACAAGAAAAGTTGGTCGGCCACTAGTTCGCTATGAGGCCACCTGCAAGAGTGCTCTTACAGATTTAAGCTGTATGGTTAGTACCGGTAAGCAGAACAGGTGAGTTCTGACCCACAACATCTGTCACACAGTTGACTTAAAAAGGAAGAAAAGTCTTGCAGGAAAGCCTGCAAAGCACCATAATCAAAAATCCTACTATAATACCTCATAAACTATTGACTACTTGATTGTCTTACTGTGTCATGAGTAACAATGACACTTTTAAGCTGACTGCACCTGCTGAGAAAAACTCAGGTGGGTCTCATCACTCACTTAATTCTGCCACACCTTTGGGGGAAAAGTCTTATCAACAAGGATCTGAGAGGTTATCATTCTTCCCCTCATATAATTTGCGTTACTCTCTGCTGGCTTGGCAAGAGTAGGCTGATGTTAGTACGCTTCTTGGAGAAGCATGGGATAATTTGTCATGTCTTCATGGGCATTAGTACTCGTTGTCCACTGCCTCAACATTCTTTTTCACTGGAGCTCTTGTCACTGTCCAAACTCAATTCTGTGGACAGCACAGACGTCCCACGTGATGTTTTTGCCCAGGTCACGGTCCAGTGGTACTGAGTAGTGTATAGCCTCCTTTCTGCCATGCCCCCTCCTTCATCTCTCCTACTAGCATTTATCTCTCTGCATGGTTTTGGCAGCGATGTGCTTTTCCCAGCATTTAGCCAGGAGAGGGAGAGAGGAGGGGAGAGGGAGAGAAAAGGAGGTCCTTTCAAGCGAGGAATGACGGACGCTTTATTAAAAGAGGCAGGGCCTTTTGAGAGCCTGGCCCCTCCGTGCTCCCCCCCACCCCTCCACCCCATGTGTCTGGCCCCATTGTCACTGGGCGGTGGCAGCAACCCCCCCACCGGGCGCTTTGTCACTGTAAGTCACCTCGCAGACTGAAACGGACCCACTCGGAAAAAACACACCCATTCGCCACAGTAACTCTGCACTATTCTGGTATTCTGCCTGGTCTTAGAAAAAAATTGATTGTCTGGCTGTCACAAAACATACAGGAGACACAGCGATGGGCGTGACATGCGGGCAAGCAGGGACAGGAGAAAGGAGGGATAAAGTTGGGGTGACACAGAGTGTCGGGGTGCAACAAATGTGAAAGGTGGAGGGGACAGAAGAGGTGGACAGCAGAGCAGAGTGTGATGGAAGACCGAAAAAGGGCACGAAACGGGTGGGGTACATGAGAAAAGTAAGGATAGTTCAAACTATGAGTGGAAATGGAGCCGAGAAGGAACACGGATGGAGGCAGGAAATCCACGGGCAGAGTGTGGGGGTGCCCATTTGTTTTCGGCTGCGTGTGAAATGTGTGTCCTTAGATACAGGCAGCATTCCTCCAGAGATAAACCCCTGGGCCCCCCATCCCCTCAACCCCCACCCTACCCAATATCTCCACCCACCATGCTTACTCAAGTGTGTGTGTCTGGGCGTGTGTATATGTGTGTGTGAGTGGTTTTCGTGTTTACGTTGGATGGGGGTCTACGTGCCCTGTACCGCAGCACTTGCAGGGGGCAACAGAAAAGACAGCTGTGTGTTTGAGAGAAACAGAAAACGTAAGAAAGAGAGAGTGGAGGGCCAACAGGCATGCCAGTCAAGAGCGTCACTTTTGGAGTGAGTACACAGACTCTGCTGTTCTCTGTCTCACCTTCTTCTTGCTGCACTCGTACTGTATCTCTTGTCCTGTAACTATTCCTGTCTCTTCATATGACTGTATGTCTCTCTAATACTCGTTCTGCTGTCTTTTTTAATAGCATTTTGCTCCACTGTAAAATCATTGCATTTTCTCAGCTGTAATGCACCTGCCAGCGTTCCCTCTCTTAACCTTTCTACATCACACTGTGATGGTCCAGTACCTTTTTCTCGCTGGCTTTGCTCCCTGTTTTAAATCCTTTCCTTTCATATTTTCTTTATCTCACACATGAATATTGATGTATTGGTATTTGTTTCAGCTCATTTTATTCAGCACACGGCTCTTTCTGTTGGCTGTCTGTTTGCAAAGTGCCATTCTTATTCTCTGTCTGTCCACATTAACTGTTTGGGAGCGTTGTCTTCAGCGCTGCTTTCACTGCCTCTCCTTTTCAGTCCTGAACAGGGCCTTGTTTTTAAGAAGAGAAAAAGTAACACAAGTCCTGGAGGAGTAAACATTGATTCTGCTCATTGAGAATCTGATCTGTTCTTTATGGACTACACACCAGCTTCATGCGGTTTTAATCAAACATCTATAGAGGTGATTGAGTGCTAGAAAAACAGCCTATTTAGACGTGGGAGTGAGTTTGGTTGCTTGGGAGTATCTTTGAAAATTGTCATGCATGTGCACCCAAGATTAGTGTAAGTGCGTATACATGTGGGTGTGTGTCATGTTCTGTTTCCAACCTTAATCTTGTTTTTGACTTAATTTGTCTGTTTGATGTTCAGATTGTACCAGGATTAGCTGCGGTAAGTAAACCAGAGGTCGGTAAAACTGATTAGAGGGTCGGTTAATGAGAGCTTTAAGTGTGGCTTTCATGTGCTCACCCAGTGCAGGTAATGGCAACACAGGGCACAGACTCACGAGGCCTTACTACTTGAGTTCGTGTGCTTTTTTTGTGTTTCCTGGAGTTTATCTGCAGTAAAAGAAGAAGTGATTGTAAGAGTTTACTCTTGACGATGCAGCTTCTATGTGTAGTTTATTGGCGTGAGGATGAACTACAGATATAGTCACCATGCAATCAGTGAAGGTTAAACTTCTCAGAACCATCCACTGTCTGGAGGTTTTTTTTTTCCACTTCTATTAGTGTCTGTACAATTAGACCTTGCCAAAGTGAATTGCCAAATAGAAAAAGTAACTAATAAAGGGTAAATATATAAAGTAAAGTTGGGCTTTTATCCTCTCTGAGATCCAAGTCTTCATCAATGATGAAAAGAGACCCTGATCTGAATATAAAATTTGTGGAGTCTTGGCAATAAGGGAGCAAACATAGATGAATTTTAACTGACGTGTTTTAGTTAGAAAACTATTTGATTATATTCCAAAAGTCACTTTATTTTTCTTTATAATATAATATAATATAATATAATATAATATAATATAATATAATATAATATATCATTAGGGGTAAGGCTATGTTTACTTACAAGTTTGATATTTTACTTAGCTAAAAGTACTCTATATTTTTAAAAATGAATTATGAAGAAGACCCATTTCTTGCTATCTCTAACTGCTACTTTTAACATCTAGAAAGCATTTTAATGCAGCAGCTGGTTAAGATGTAAAAAATGTGTGGTTTTGCGCATCAGTAGTTTAATTTATGAGAAAAACATGAAGTCCATATAAAATTATTGCATATTTTATAGGTAAATTCAGGGAAAAGGCAGTAGTTACTATTACAGTCATATAAATGTGGTCAAGAAAGAAAAATACAATGTTTCCAGTTAAAAAAAATTAGGAGTTGTAATGTAAATGTAATAAAAAAAAAAAGTGTAAAAGCCCAGCAAAAAAAAACAAAACAAAAAACCTACAACATGAGGTTTACTGGGTTTCTGTAGCGATTGATTAAGCTGCAATACTGAAGCAATACTCAGTGTACAACAAAGATTTATACAAAGGCAGTTCTACAGTGGTAGATTTAAAAATAAATAAATATAGATATAGATATAATATATATATTTGTGTGTGTGTGTGTGTGTGTGTGTGTGTGTGTGTGTGTGTGTGTGTGTGTGTGTGTGTGTGTGTGTGTGTGTGTGTGTGTGGGTGTGTGTGTGTGAGAGTGTGTGTTTGCAATCAGTTGCAAAACCTATCGTCATCCTATGGCTTTCACTCCCTTTGTCCTCTGTCAAAAACATCACAATAACCATGGCAATAATAACCATGACAATCTCATCTACAAATGCAGAGGCTTCAGCAGGCCCAAATATAAAGAGACAATCATCGAGTTTGGCAGGGACAAACAGTGGGCTGTGGAGTGGGAGGGGGGGCTCGGAGTGTGAGAAAGTAAATAGTAAAAATGGGACAATACGCTTTGTCACATACAAGGAATATCCGCAGAGAGACAAATGATTGGACAGGGGGGCACATTTACATGCAGACTGACAGAGCTGAGTTGGGGAATGTAACAGCTTCATCCCAGTTGTGCCCCTCTCATTCGTTTCCTGTTAATGTGTCCAGAACCCAGCAGTCCTGAGGGTCTCCATCTGACAGACTCTGCACTTGCTACATCTCTTCAGACAGAAACAACCTGCTGCCTGCTCAAGCACTCCAGGCAGCCTGAGATCTAAAAGCAAAGAGGGAGAGCACAGAAAAAGGGACAGAGGGGGGAAAAAAAAGATTTTCTGAGCAAATGCAAGTCAGCAGAAAATACTGTTGAAATTGCTGTTTAAGCATTTTGCTTGGAATTTCCATATGTTTTTCAGTGTCCCCTGAAAATGTACAGAAACTCCCAGATTCCAGTGTTAGCCCAAACACATCGAGGCACTGAGTTTAGGAAGGGAAAACCACTAGACATCATCTAGAGTTTGGTGTGCTTACACAGTTCATGTTGTTTAAAGTTCAGGAAATTATTATTGCAAGAAAAGCAGTACTTGTGACACACTGAACATACGCAGGCACCTTATTTTCACCTTTCTGCTGGTAGCACAAATAGCTGTGGTGGCACTTAAAATATTTATGATTTGCACCTGGTGCTGTGTCTGCAGATTCATACTGTGCTGTTTGCATACCTGTGTGTAAGTGTGTGTATGCGTGTGTTAGCGTGTTTGAGAGGAAGGGGACTGTGTCTGTTTTGTAGATTTTGTGCTAATTTTGATAGAAATATTGAGATTTTCTGAAACTGGTTATAAGTCTGATTATTTTGTTGACATCCTGTGGAAGAGATTCAGGATTTGTCTGTTGATTGTACTCGTAAAATATTTTGAGTTCTTTCTTTTTTTTTGCGCAGCATTGAGACTAGGCCAGACTCGGGCTAACCAGTCTAGAATCAGTGATTCCTAAAATAAATAAGATCCACCACTAAAGGCATCAAAAAGAAAAAAAGGGTGCAATAAAAGTTTTTGGCAGATACAGACTAACCTTTAAGGGGTCACAATGGCTGTTTTCCTGAATTATGCTGTTAGATTTCTATTAGAAGTATCTGGTACTCTCCAGCAGGCAGACTTCCCATTCATGCCTTGCATTGTTTTTACTTCCCCATTCAGTCTGACTTCATCCAGACTGGTCATAAAAACCCTTTAATGTGAAATAGCTGCAAAAAGAAAATAATGAATGTTCAGGTGAGTTTTAGGGCCTCAGTCAATGGGATAAGAAATTAATATCCGACACGTGCATACAAGCACATATGCACACTTTGAGTCTTTGAACACTGCAGTCCACTGGCGAGGGGATGATGTCATCCTGTCTGCTGCAAAACCAGCAGAGGAGGCAAGCGAAGGTGGGGGGGGATAGACGGGTAAGGAGCAGGGGGTAGAGGAGGGAAAGAAAGCAACAGGAAAGAAAAGCTGAGATAGGGGCAGGGCGAGTAGGGGAGCTCAGGGTAGAGGATTTTCTGTGATGAGTGATGATAGGGGAATAATTTTACTTGGTAATTTTGAGCTTCATTATAACGAGCCTTGCACTGTCTCAGCCCGAGGACAGCTGCATGCACACTGCATGACACCGTGCGTTGATACTGCTAATGTTAACCGTGGAGCTTCTGAACAGGTTATTGTCTGCGTCGTTTGCTTCAAGCAGTATGATTAATGTGTCTGCTCATTTCTGCGCAGCCCAGGAGTCGTAAGCTCGTCCATTCTCTTTGGGAATAATCGTGGAGGGATTCATTCATCTAACTCGTAACACGATCCAGCAGAGTGCAACACGAGAAAAACCACACAGCAGCTTTTAGACTGCATGTGTTTTCTCTGCTCTGTGTATGAGCTCTGTACCTGCTTGTCTCTGAGTTTGGCAGATGGGTGCGGTTACCCTGCATCTTTATCTTAGCACACCACACACTCACTTCTTGACGCAAGCAGATAGTTAGAGAAACATACAGACACATGTGAGCCTGCAGGACTAGGAAAGCCTCACCTTAAAGAGAAGCAATGGGGTGGGTGGCAGATGGGTTGGACAACTGTAGAGGGGCCTCAGCCGGGGTCACTATGGTGTTACCATTTGCTGTGAGACCATGTATATTGTGTTGGGTGTGTGTTTGCATCAGCTGTATTTGCCTTTACTTTGATGAGAGTGTCTCTGTGTGTCACCATGGTCTGCAAACCTCGCATGCAACAGAAACCTCACATGCACTCTGTTACATTATGTAAATTTTGTGCCATCTGATATTTATATTTAGCTGTTGCATAGACATGCGCAAGTTTAACTAAATGAGATATGGGCAATTATTAAACGTACAACCTCTATTTGAATTACATTAATGAAATGAATAAAGGGAGGTATGCACGTGTGTTTAGAGTGTGGTGATCAGAACTCCAGTGACAGGTGTTTGTATGTGGAGGTCAGTCTGATCGCAGCTGTGTAGAGGGAGGGGTTTGTGGGTTGTTATCTTCTTCAAAGTGAAAGAGGATGAGAAAGTCTTGGAGTAACTCAGCAGGAAGATGGTGAACCAAGTTAACTTAGGATCTGTGAGTATTAAAGCTGTCACGTATAACTAATGATTTATTCCTAATTATTAGTGTATTATGTTTATTTTTATTGCTTTTTGATGTCATTTTGATATTTTTTCAGTAAATATAACTGCCATGAATTAAGATCTAGATATGATATCATGTATTTATAAGTCAGTTTGCTTTCTGGTACATCCATGATTTGTTTTCTTTTATTGTGGGACTATCTAACTGGCACGTTTCCTTTTAAAACACACATGTATATGAGAAGTTGTACTGCAACTCCAGAGCAAATGGCTCTGGAGGAGTGGGTGTACTCAGAAGCCCAGTGTTTAATACTTCACGCTCAGGGTGCTGCTTGCTGCACGAGGTTCATCTGATAAGTGGAAACTTTGCCACTGAGTAGATTCAATCTCTGATACTCGGGACTGTTGTTTTGCTGCCACAGTCAGCTGGAAGCAGCTTTTCCTTTAAAGGTTTTCTGTTTCCCTTCCATTGTCGTTTCTCCTCTTTTTTCTTTTTTGTTTTAAAGTGACCTCTCTCTTTGCGCAGCGCTGTGCCATTGGTGTCATGCTGAGGGTGTGTGGTGTCATTTGTTGCTATGCCTCTACTTCAGGCATGTGGATCCTTTCTCTTTTATACCCCGGCCTGCTCTCTCTCTGTCAAAAGAGGACCAACAACCCTGTCACTACAATAGTCAACACAGCATAAAGCACTGAGGAAACCATCTTTTGTAGTGCGCAGCAGCATTTGGTGTTTTTCTTTTGGAACAAAAAACGAGGGATTTGTACAGTCAATAACTTTATTATTTGTGCTTATGCAAATGCATACAGTGAACAGCTGTTTATTCTTCCTGACCAGCATGTTGAGATGTCCATTCAGATGGGAAGAGGATGTAAGGAAGGGATAGCCAAGAGAGGAGATTATGTAAATGAAATAAAAAGGTGTGGGGCTTTGCTGCAGTCGACTTTCTCCCTGTGGTTCTCCCTCGGTCGCTCATGCTCCTGCTTCTGTTCCTCTCCCTTGCTTCCCCCCCGTGCCACATGAGTGATCCTGTTTCAGCGGCACCCCTGCCTGGCTTCCTGCCTGGAAGAGGCATGAAGCCCTCAGACACAGAAAAAAACAACACAGACAAAAACAGAGAACATGCCATGTGCCGGCCTGTGAGCCAGAGCTCACCAAAGCCTCACACACTCTCTGTCCTTTCTCCTTTTACCTTTGTCTCTTTCATTCACACACACACACACACACACACACACACACACACACACACACACACACACACACACACACACACACACACGCACACAGAGAGCCAACAATCTGCTGGCATCACAAATACACCACAGACTACTGGTGTCATCACACTTGCCTTATCACCTGAGTGAAAGAAAGACTTGTGGCCAATATTTTCTAATACATTTGCCTACATGCCCAACAAACCCTCTGACACACCCATATGTGTAGATTCACGATGTAGATTTTCAAACTGCACTGTCCAAAATACCCAAGGGAGGAGTGAAATGAGAGGAAAACTGATGGACGACTGCCATCACGCTATCGCTCTCAGTCCTTATAATGCATTTTTCCCAAAAATAACCAAACACTGTCTCTCTCTCTCTCCATTTTCCCTCTCTTGTCCTCTACTTTTATGCGTCTCTCACTTTCTCTTGTACCCCTTTATCCCCCTCTTTCCTCCTCTCTCCCTGTTTCTGTTGCAGGCAGATGCTGGCAACAGTTTTCTCCGAGCAGCCCGTTCTGGCAACCTGGACAAGGCCTTGGAACACATCAAAAATGGCATTGATATAAATACAGCCAATCAGGTGAGAGAACTCATTCACCAGATTAAATATCTAGACTGGCGTGCATATCTAACTACCTGCCAGTCACTTTTATTCAGACTGCACGTGGTTTTCTTGGTTCTTAATTCACGTTATGTAATTTTGCTTATCAGCAAACCTGGTCTTTAAACATATTGTGCTGTAGTGCACAAAAGTAGAAACCGAACTTTATTTATTACTTTTCATGTGCCCACAGTCAAATCCTGCCAGGGTTTTAGTCTCCTGGCTCACTATCTGCTTTCTAACTCATTAAATTAAATTTTTAGGATATTGGTGGACTGCTCACTATAAAAAAGTGTGAATGGATGGTGTAGTAGCAGTGTCTCCAAAAATGAAATAAAATTAGGTATTTTTGTAGCTCTGCACTGAGTAGTACCTGCAGTACTTTTAAGTTTCTCCTATAGGTTACAGTGGGATAGATACAACGAGTAGGTGGCGCCATTTAAAATAAAATCCCTAACCCAATTATGTTCTCCTCAGATTTTCTCTGTGTTACCAATGTTTACTGCATATGTGTGTTGTGTTCAGTGTGCATGAAGTCTCTAAACTGACTACTAAATTTGTGTGCCATCCAGTGCACTGTATGTGTACGCTCGGTTAGACTGTTAATCAGTGGCTGAAGGTGACAGGTCGGGTTTTAAAGGGTCTCCAGAGGAGGTAATAAATGGGGCAGGGGCTTTTCCTTCGCCCCATTTCCATCCTCCTTTATGCTGACAGCGTCCAGGAAGAGATAGTGTTAGTGGGCTAGGAGTGAGGCCCGCAGGCTACAGAAACTTGGCCAAAACCTGTATGTGCGCACGAGAGAATACTATGGCTCATTAATCTAACTTAGTCATGGTTTCCCTTCCATTCGCTTACTGTATGGTGCCCTCAGCACTTTCTAATTATTTGGCGGTAATGCTCCTGTCAGGATTTCTGTGAGCCCTATTCACCATCACCGCAACAGACCCCACATAATGACAGGTTTATTTGTATAAAATGGCACTGTCCCGACCATTACTGGAAAACGGCTCTACAATGACAAAGGGATACACCCCACTGATTAAAAATGTGACTATGTACATGCAGAAAAACTACGATACCTTGGTAGATGTGTTTTCCTGAATGACACACTTTCATTTCATTGTGTTGTAGATACTCAACATGAAGTTGTTTTGTCTTTTTACTGTTTGGCATCAAATGTTTTTGACCTACAGAGATAATCTACAGCATTCGTGTTTCACTTACAGTTACGGTCCCTAAATGTGGAATTTATTCATGACATATTGGAATAACTGGTGTCTGCTTTGTGTCTTATTTTAAACCGTTTTACATTGTTTTTTGGATAAAAACCAAGCAAACCTAGTCTTTTACTTCACATGGCTTACACCAATAGCTTCGACCAAATGTAAGCTATTATTATTATTATGTGTATTGCCATTGCTGTCATTGCTGGAACACGCACAGAGCGACAGGCTATCTGGCAAAAGCTGTAGATTGTCCCTTAAACCTCAGTGGTTGTGTGACAGTTTGAGTCAGTATGGTGGGAGTTTGGCCAGGTGGAGGCTTAACTGTTCCTTCTTTGTGTGGATACCTCTGCCATGGCTCACTCGCCAGCACGCTGCCTCACTCCAGCCCCTCCCTCACTATATTTTCTTCCCTCCCTGTCCCTCTCAGTCTAACTGATCCTCCACTGCCATCTCTCTTTGCCTGTTTATCTACTGTTTTCTAACTCGCCTCCTTTTTGTCTTGATTTTTATTTTTACCTTTTTTACCTACCTCCCCCCTTTTCTTCCCTCCTTTGTCTGCAGTAGAGTGATGGTGTGCTGTGGTCTCTCCACTCAGAGGAATAATATCAGTGGTGTGGGAAAGGTCCAACCTCACATGTCCTGTGCGGCTGAAGGAAGGCTGTGTGAGGTCAGACCTATCCCACACGGCTCGTATTCTTCCCGGCCACGAGACCAGCGGCCTGCCATCTCCCTCCCGTCACCCTCCTCCTTTCATGATCATTAATCAAATGAAAGATTTTTCATCTTGATTTTCATCCCTGTAGACAGTGTTTTTGCTAATGGCCACTCTGATTCTGAGAGTACCGCATGCATGGTGTCCAGTGTAAGTATGTGCATGCTATGGTTTGTGAGTGATTCAGTCACTGTGATAACAGTGTCAGTTGGCATGGTCTTCAAGTGTTTGTGTGTATATATATATACTGTCTGTTTGGTTTATTTTTTTCCATTAGAGGAAACTGCTCTTAGTGTGTGTAGGACCCTTCAGTGTGAGGTCTACTCTTCTCTCCCTTTCATTCAGAATGGGCTCAATGGGCTTCATCTGGCCTCAAAAGAAGGCCACGTCAAAATGGTGCTGGAGCTACTCCATAATGGGATCGTACTGGAAACCACCACGAAGGTAAAAATAAGTGTTGCAACCTTAACCCCTCAAAAATCACTTGTGGGGAAAAAAGAAAAAAATCATAGATGCTTTAATATCAGATACATTTCTCAGAAACATGCCTAATGTTTTGAGACAAGAAGACTCTTCCTTGAGTCATTTGCTGCTGTGAGGTTGGTGATGAACCAGCTAGGACTGCAGGAACATGCTGCCCCTGTCAAAAAATGTTTTAATGTCTGATCTTTTATAGTCGTAATGAGCACAAGCTGACATCCATGCGTTTGTGTTATTCCTGCATCATCATCATAACGTTGGCCCAGGATCAACACTGCAACCCAACCAACCAATAACGCTGTCTGATTAGTTTAGTTAGCATTAGCCAAGAAGTTAGCTAATGCTATGAAATACTATCACGAGCAAACCAAACTTAGTAACCAAAATTTGGTAAACAGCAAACCTGACTTGATAATACTTCTTTTTATGTTGTACAACGTAATAAAGATAACACTTGAAATGCTTACCATTTGTTCTGGAAGAGAATTTTATAAAAAAATTAAAGAAATGTTTTTCTTCGCTTTTTTTTTTTAACACACTGCGAAGCTATGACATCACAACAGCGTGACTGGTCAGTTGCAATGCTGATGCAACATTATTGTGATGATGCAGGAACAACACCAATACAGATAACTTAACACCTTGTAATGCTGCCAGTTCTCAAAAAAACAAAAAAACACTTTGCACTTTGAATTCACCTGTAATATTTCATGTAAATGTTTGCTTGTGTTCTCATGTTTCTGTGTTTTACCAGAAAGGGAACACGGCCCTGCACATCGCAGCCCTGGCAGGGCAGGAGCAGGTGGTCCAAGAGCTGGTTAACTATGGGGCCAATGTCAACGCTCAGTCGCAGGTGAGACAGAGCTGCCTTTCAAAGCAGTCGTCACTGAATCCACAGAGGCTTCTCTTCAGGCTAACTATTGTGAAACCACTGTAGTAACTATTGCAATTCCATCTGTTAACATGTGTCTCTGTTCCAATATTTCTGTGTGTTGCTGTTCCCTCTCTGTCTACATCTCTGTGTGTGCATCTGTGACTGTCTCTCTGGTGCTGTGCTTGTGTGTCTGCTCTGCTGCTGTTGTGGGTGTGTGCGTGCCTGTTGTGTCTTTCTGAGACAGAAGGGTTTCACTCCACTCTACATGGCTGCACAAGAAAACCATCTAGAGGTTGTGAAGTTTCTTCTGGAGAATGGAGCCAATCAGAGCATTCCAACTGAGGTACCACTAAGCTGAGAGACATTTTTGAAGAGTTATCTCCCAAATTGCTCAGTCCTATCTCTGCTGATCCACACCCGCTGTGTTTTCATTCCGTTTTTGTTCTCATTAGCCTCTCTCCTTACATCGCTCTCATTTTCCTTCCATGAGTCAACCTCTCTTCTGGTTCTCTCCGGTGTGTTGCAGGATGGATTCACTCCTCTCGCCGTGGCTCTTCAGCAGGGGCATGAAAATGTTGTAGCCCTGCTCATCAACTATGGCACCAAAGGAAAGGTCCGCCTCCCTGCGCTGCACATTGCAGCACGTAACGATGATACACGCACAGCCGCAGTGCTTCTGCAGAACGACCCCAATCCTGATGTGCTAAGCAAGGTGTGTGTGTGTACAGAATGGAACAGGAATGTCTGTAATTGGTGTGTTTTAGCTGTTTGTTTCTTAAGTGCAAAGGGAATGAAAGTAGCATGGTGTTAACCTTATGTGTCCCTGCAGACTGGATTCACACCCCTCCACATTGCTGCGCACTATGAAAACTTGAACGTAGCTCAACTGCTGCTCAATAGAGGAGCCAATGTCAACTTCACCCCAAAGGTAGGGGAAAACTAATTGTCACTGAAGGTCAGTCACATGACTTGCTCTCTGTTCTTTTAGTTTTTTGTCTAAACTCATCTGTGTCTGTTCTACAGAACGGTATCACCCCTCTGCACATTGCATCCAGACGGGGTAACGTGATCATGGTCCGACTCCTCCTGGACAGAGGGGCTCAGATTGATGCCAAGACCAAGGTTTCCAAAGCTCTCATCTCAAAGCTTTAGTGTTTCCAAAGCTCTGACTGTATTGTCCTACTTAGATGGTTCATTAACTAAATCACTAACAATCACTCCCCTCTAGGATGAGCTGACTCCTCTGCACTGTGCAGCAAGAAATGGCCATGTTAGGATTATAGAAATCCTGCTGGACCATGGAGCCCCCATTAATGCAAAGACTAAGGTAAACCCCTACAGGCGTCAAGAAAATTCTTTAAGTCTCTTAAAGGTTTTATTTTTAACAGTAAGACGGGAAAGAATTCAAAAACCGTCATCTTTTCAACTGATTGTGAAAGACTCAATCCTTTGGCTTACTGTGGCATACGATCTAAATTGATGTATTTTGATGAGTGGGGTAATGGTTGTGGTCTTGCCTTTTATATTTGTAAATGAAATGTGAAGAGAGAGGACATGTGTGCCCAACATACCTGCTTTGGTTTGAGAAGCTGTTGCTTCAGCATGACTTACGGTGTTTCTGAATTTCACTCTTTCGTTTGGTCATAAGTACAAATCTGGGAGCTTTTTTTTTTAATTTTCTGTTTTTAATCTGAAAAATTTCTTCCTGCCATTGGAGATAATAAAGAATCAACATATTTATTTATCTATCTATTTATTTATTTTGCAGAATGGCCTGTCTCCAATCCACATGGCAGCGCAGGGCGACCACATGGACTGCGTCAAACAGCTTCTACAGTACAACGCAGAGATTGATGACATCACACTGGACCACCTCACCCCTCTGCATGTGGCGGCACACTGCGGTCACCACCGTATGGCCAAAGTATTGCTGGACAAAGGGGCCAAACCCAACTCTCGGGCTCTGGTTAGTGACAAACATACTCTAATAAGGCCAGATCAGCTTATTAAGTCATACGAGTCAAAGTTGCTCTTTACCTTGGTAGTAATGATAACTGTTTGCTTTCACAGAACGGCTTTACCCCTTTGCATATTGCTTGTAAAAAGAACCACATGCGTGTGATGGATCTCCTGCTCAAACACTCGGCGTCATTAGAGGCTGTGACTGAGGTAAGAACAGTTCAAATAGATAGATGTGAAGTTATATAGATGATTTAATAAATCCCCAAGATCATTTCTAATTCTTGTAATCCTGTGCTCCCTTTTTTATAGTCCGGCTTAACCCCTTTGCACGTAGCATCATTTATGGGTCATCTCAACATTGTGAAGATCCTGCTGCAGAAAGGTGCTTCTCCCAGTGCTTCTAATGTGGTGGGTACCTAACTGAAATTTCAAGTCCAACTCAAATAACCAATTCATATTCCTGAGAGCATTATTGATTTGACTCTTTGGTTTGTGTGTGAACAGAAAGTGGAAACACCTCTCCATATGGCATCCCGGGCAGGACACTATGAGGTGGCAGAGTTTTTATTGCAGAATGGAGCCCCAGTGGACGCCAAAGCCAAGGTAGAGATGTTACACACCGAAGCATAAACGTCCTGTAAATAAATGTGATACACGAATACCGGCAGATGAAGCTGACCGAGTTTTGCATCCACGTGCTAATTTCCCTCCTGTACAGGATGACCAGACACCCCTGCACTGTGCAGCTCGGATGGGCCACAAGGAGCTAGTGAAGCTTCTGCTGGAGCAAAAGGCCAACCCCAACTCCACCACCACAGCAGGACACACACCTCTGCATATCGCGGCCCGGGAAGGTCATGTGCAAACTGTACGGATCCTCCTGGACATGGAGGCTCAACAGACTAAGATGACCAAGGTAAAGACTTCCTGCTCAACCTTCTGCTGTGAAATTTTAAACTGTCTGCCCAAATGCTAAAAACCCCTACCTGATGTTTTATACACTTTCCTGTTGGTGCGTCTGCAGAAAGGCTTCACTCCACTCCATGTGGCCTCCAAGTATGGGAAGGTGGACGTAGCAGAGCTGCTTCTGGAAAGAGGAGCCAACCCAAATGCTGCCGGAAAAGTGAGGAAATCATAATGGGCTTGCGTGTTTGGAAGAAGAACTAAATAAATCCTTGTTTGAACTACCACAGTCTGATTAATGTTTGAATCCCTTTCTACAGAATGGTCTCACTCCGCTGCACGTTGCTGTACATCACAACAACCTGGATGTTGTTAACCTTCTTGTTAGCAAAGGAGGATCACCACACAGTGCAGCCAGGGTAAATCAAATTAAAAATACACGTATATAGACACAAGGTCAGGCAGATGGTTTAGTATTGTGTGTGAATTCATGTCATTCTAAAAGAAAACCACATCTGTTTTCTAGAATGGCTACACTGCCCTACATATAGCATCCAAGCAGAACCAGGTGGAGGTGGCCAACAGCCTGCTGCAGTATGGAGCATCAGCCAATGCTGAGTCACTACAGGGTGTCACACCTCTCCACCTGGCCTCACAGGAAGGAAGGCCTGACATGGTGTCCCTGCTCATCTCCAAACAGGCCAACGTCAACCTCGGCAACAAGGCAAAGACAGATAAAATTTAAAAAATGAAAGAAATGTTACTGTAAAATAAACTATAGTCTATGTTGTTTTTGCTGTTTTTGACCTTTGTCTTTTCACCCTGACAAACAGAGTGGGTTAACACCCCTCCACCTGGTGGCACAGGAAGGACACGTTGGGATCGCTGATATCTTGGTGAAGCAGGGCGCGTCAGTCTATGCCGCAACACGGGTAAGACCTTTTCATCACGCGGTGTTTTGTCTTTGAGCTGAAAGAGAAAATGTCTGAGTAGCTTTGATTTGTCTGGTTATATTTTGGTCCAATCGCTGTTTGTTAATTCCTAAAATAATTTTTTTTGTATCAATTTTTGAATCAATCTTCTTTTCTTGAAACACTTTAACCATTTCAAAAACATAGTATGCAGTTCTAAAACGTTTTTCATAAAACACTCAACCTCCATGTGGGATCATTACGATCCCGGTTACGACCTTCACTGTGTTTTCTCCACTTTCAGATGGGCTACACCCCACTCCATGTAGCTTGTCACTATGGCAACATCAAGATGGTGAAGTTCCTCCTGCAGCAACAGGCCAACGTGAACAGCAAAACAAGGGTGAGTGCCTCCCTCTGGCTCTGGACGAAAACTACAGCTAAAGCCGGATGGGAATGAGTCATAGAGCTTCAGTACAGTCTGTCAGTAACCACGGTTACAGTGTGTTAACACACAGCTCGTGATGGCTGGGTTTCCCCGCTGTTAGTGTAAAATGATTTAATAGGACATAGAGGAGTTTTTTGCTCATAAGGGAATAAATGTTTGAAAACATGGTTTGCTGTAATACATAGAGTAACTGTTTCAAGCTGGTGTGCGTTTATCCATATTCATATGAAGATGCTAGAGGAAAAAAGCAACTATAAGAAAAGGTGGGATGTACTGTAGGGCTGCAATGAACCGACTAATCAGCTTTTTCACATATGACATTCTTTGTTTTTTTTTCTCAGTTGGCTGCTCGTTGCAGTCTATTTTTGCTTAAAATGTTAAGCTTTTCCTTTATTTTTTAATATAATGTAGTGGGTATTTTTCTTTTACATCACTTACAGTAATGTCTCAGTCTCAGTAAACTCAGGCATCAAGGCTCATCACAAATTTAAGCAAACTGACAAAACATTCCTACAATATTTTCATTTTATTTTTATTAGTTTTGTATGTACGTATGTAAGTTTTATTTTATTTCCGTTTGGTTCATAAGTCTGTGTTTTTTCACATCTGGCTTAGTTTAGCTCTTGTTGACTACCGTGAACATGGTCTTTAGAAATCTCACAGAAATTCTAGTGTTTACAGCGACTTTTACACTTTTGTGTATTTTTTCTCTCACAGCTTGGTTACACTCCTCTGCATCAGGCAGCCCAACAGGGACACACGGATATTGTGACACTGTTGCTGAAGCATGGCGCCCAGCCCAATGAGACCACTACAGTGAGTGCGATTATCTCTTCATCATCCTCATTCGTAAAGTTTGGTGTTCATCGATGTCCCACTCTCTCTCTTTTAGCATGGCACGTCAGCTCTGGCTATCGCGAAGAGGTTAGGCTACATCTCGGTGATTGACGTCCTAAAACTTGTCACTGAGGAGACAGTTTCCATGGTGAGATGTTCAGAAAAGGGGTGGTGATAATCACATGGGAACATATTGTATGAAAAGTTGAACCTTCCCTTTTGCTGTTGTCGGTAACTGTTTTCTTTTCTCCATGCCCAAAAGACGACCACAGAGAAACATCGCATGAGTTTCCCAGAGACAGTGGATGAAATACTGGATGTGTCTGAGGATGAAGGTATTATCATTATTATCACTGAAATAAAACAGCAGGAACACTGTAACTGTTTGATGATGTAAACATTTTTCCCCTCACGACTCATTTTTTTGCCTTTTGCTCTTTTTTTTTTTTTTTAGGAATTGCACAGCTAACATTAGGTATGAATGTCTGTTTCTTACGTGTGTGGCTCCATTTCAGACTCACGCCATCTTTGTGCCACTGCTTTTCTCTCTCTCCTTCGTTCCCCTCTGTGGTGGTGGCTCTGGTTTCTCACTGGCATGCACCCATAGCACCCATGTCTGTAACCTCGATATGTCCCAGTGCTAACACGCTCATTCTCTGACTCTCCAGGTGCCTTTGACATAAGCCCTTCATTGTTAATAATATTAAATCAAATATAAATCTTTAGTTAGGAAAACACAAAAAAAAACCTTCTTTGTGAGTTTTAATAACTTAGATTTTAGTGTCATATATACATATTTTTAATATTCATTTGAAACATGTGTGACTGTAACCGTATCGCCATGTGAATCTGCCTCTATGTATTGCATCGTTTATTACTGTCTTGTGTTTCTGTCATGTGACCTGTGTTTGCTGGCTGATTGGTTGTTGGGTTGGGGGCTTAGAGATTCTTAGAAATGCTCAAAGGTCTATTAGCATTAATAATATGTCACATGACCAGGTTCTAATAGGAGTTGCTTATGATTATCACACCACTGTTGCCCTCATGGTTAGAGTCACTTTCAGCTAATGGTTTGCTTTGCCAGCTTGTTGTATGTGTAATATACGGTATATAAGGCAAAAACAGAGTTTGATTTTCAAGCTTGTTACAATTGCTCAGTATTTGGTATTACCACCTTTATTCTTTGACACAGCCTGAACTCTCATAGGCAGCTCCCTTGTCATATCTCTAACTAGGACATTCAAAACTCTTATTTGGATGTTGGCTGCCTTTTTTTCCACTTCTGTGTTTTAGATCATTGTCATGCTGAAAATCAGGTGTTTTCAGAGAGTACTGCATGGTGGATCAAAATTTGATAGTACTTTTCTGTTGACTAACACTACTACCTGAAATGCAGCCCCAAACCATGACAGAGCCTCCACCGTGTTTTACGGATGGATCCAGACACTCAGGATCATATCTCCTGTCTTCCGTACATACATAGAGCCCAAAAATTTCATCACTCCATACGACGTGTTGTTCAGGTGAACAGTAGATGAATCACCTGAAGGGTCAGATGCTCTCAGGTCTTGTGTCAGCTCTTTGCTGGATCTTTTCATGTCACTTAAGGACTTGACTTTCAGCTACTCTTCACTCCTATAGGTAGTTTTTTAGGCTTGTCCTCCACTTCTTCCACCCCACATCAGTGGCTTAAAAAATAGAATCAAATAAAGTTCCTACTCCTAACTACTGTTCAAGACCACTTTAGAAACTTGGAAGCAGAATATAAGGAAATGAGAGATAGCTTGAGACTTTTGCAGAATACTGTTAGCTACGGAGCTATTAAACAAAAAGACATTTACGCGCATGATTAAGCAGAGGACGTAGAATTATGAGTAAAAAGAAAAGCAGGATAAAAAAAATGCTATGGTTGTGTCGTGTCACAGATGAACCGTTGGTCAGGTCACAGCTATTTTCTGCTGCCCCCGTGTGGCCCAAAAAAAAAATCACTTATGACAGGTTTAAGGTTTCTCAGGTTTAACGCCTGAAGTTTACAATACCGCTGACAATAATGTCATGGGATATCATGTCTTGATATTTTTAGGCCCCTGATAATTCAACCAACAGTTTGTCAGTGTGGCTCTAAATATAGAAAGTAGCTGAGTCGCCGTCTTAAAGACACATCTCACATCCGGATTGGTAAACTGATATTAGCAGACTGCTTCGCCTACTCAACACATGCATGGCACACAAGACAGAGGATACGCAGGACATGAGCTAACTTGTGAACCTGTGGGTAGCGCACTCATGGAGTCAAATGTGGTGTAATGATAACTACGACATCACTGTGGCTCTGGGACCTCATGCAGACACACAGGCTGCTGCAGTCACTAATTCACGCACACGGAGAAGATTTCCATTTGATGCTGATTAACACTTTAACATTATCGCCTGTTTTGGGGGGTAAGTAACTGAAGAGCACCTCAATTCACTTCTAGATATGTGCTTTGTTCTAAGGACAGCAGAGAGCAACTTGCACTGTTGGTGTTATACGTGGAGTGAAATTCTGTTGTTCTGCTTGTCTCTGTGTTTGTGTTCATCTCTTTTAGAGCAAATCGCCTCCAGCATCACTCTCTGAAGCAGCGGCTGTCTAAAATGTTAGAAATTAAATTATGCTGCTCCGTGCTCTGATGCACCCTCTGCTCATCAGTAACAGTGTTGTCTCTAGCTGGATTTTATGAACTTTTCCAAAGTCAAGAGCACATTTTTATCTTTTTATTCAGATGTAGTAAAGATCAGTTAATCTGAATCAGCTGCCCACAGTGTCCTGCTGTATTGTTGATGTCCTCAGATCGGCTCTCTGTAGCAGTGACTCCACCCATATTTCCCATATTATAGTATAAGATGGTTTATTATTATTGTCCTCACCAGCAATTTGATCAGCTATAGGAGCAGAAGTGTTCTGTTAGAGCAAGGATGTGAGACTCATTTTACATTGGAGGCCACATGCAGCCCGCTCTGATCTTTCGTGGGTCAGAGGAGTGAAGAAGTTTAACCACACCCTGAGATATTTTAATATAAGAATACATCTCAGTTTTTCCACATGATAACGAAATGCTGTTTGGGGCTTAAATTGTAAGGAAGCTCATTAGCTCATTGCGCAGTCTCTCTTATAATTATAAAAAAGTTTTTGTTAATTGACAGAATGTCAATTTTATTTTTAATTCCTACATTGAACCCAAATCACAATTCTTTATAGTAGGTAGTAAAAACAACTGAAACTTTCTTCCATTTAATTCAGGCCACTTCACTGTTTATTCCAGTAATACGTTTTTTTCTCCTTTCATCCTACGTCACATCTTTTGTCCAACAATTAGCCATAAACACAACCCCATCAAGGAATTATGTTGCTCATTTCCCCCTCTTTGCCTTGTCCCCATTCTTGTGACACCTTAAATTAACACCTTAAAACCCAGATGCTGAATCTTGTATCAGGCCCCTGAGCTTGAATATTAAAGGTATGAACAATCCAGCTAGACTGTCAAAGGTATTCTCTCATCTGAAACACTTAAATGCTGACATCTCGTTCCCATTAGAGATCCCATTAGTCTCCGGTGTCGATGAGTGGGTGATGTCTTTCACTCAGCTTTTAATTCCAAAGCCAGAGGGGTGGCAATTTTGTTTAATAGAAGTCGAATTTACTGCTTACTGGTTTTTATTTGATAATAACAGCAGATTGTTGATTACTGCAGGCATTTTATAGCCTAACCCTTTATTATAAGTGAATATATGCTTGTAGTTTTAACAACCCGTTTTTAACAGTTTGTTGTCCATTTATTACGTCCATAGATGTTTTTTGGTTTCTGCATATCGTATTATTCTTGTACTGGTCAATTATTTATCTATTTGATAACAGTACTTTTACCCACATAGTGACCTCTCCTGAATATCACTTAAGTGCTCTCCCCAAACTGGTACAAAAAGGTTTTACTGATGGTCTCAATTCTTAACAGGCTGCTGTTGTCAGGCGATGCATTCAATCTCTTTGTCATGTCCTAAATCCAGGACTTGTACTTAATAATAAAAGATTATTTCTCCTCTCCGTTATTGTTGGGAGTAGCTTAAAGGATTCTGACATGGAAAACACTTCCTTCAACTTAGAGTTAGTTCTTGTCTTTCCCTCCCTGATAACAAGGCATGGGATGATCATCTCATACAATCAGTTCATGACTCTCAGTGATGATTTCAAAATTAGAGTTCACTTAACAAAACCTTTTTTTGCTTTTTAGTCAAAAACATATAAAAATGAATCAGGTCAGAATAATGGATGCCTTTTTTCCTATTCCGGAACAAATTTCCAAAAGCTTGATCCATTTCTCTGTTGCTACAGTTAGCAGTGTTTCTCCAAGTTAGAAAAGAGAAGATTCTCAGTGAAAGGCAACTTTTTTGGGTCCTTTAAAAAATTCCCACTCAAACCATGTTCTCACATCCCTTTGTGTTTAGTTTTTTCCACCAGTGTGTCATATATTTCATCTTTTTCACAATTTCCCTTAAATTCCAGTTTTGTGTGGAGAAAATGTTTCATCTACTCCTTTCTATTCAAAAAGTGGGAACAACTGTGCAGCTTTAATTCTACTATTGTATCCTGGATAAAAATATGTTTGTGTTTGTGCTGCTGACTCGCTATAATAAGGCCAGATCATTTTCACCGATGTTTCATTTCACCAGTCTAACCACCACATAGCAGAGCCATCAGCTGGGATATCATGTTGTCTAACACTTCTCACAGCTGGTTAACAACCCTGTTTTCTTCTTTCTCTCTTTCTCTGATGCTGTTTCACCAACCTGACCACGGTCTGTTCGCTCTCTTTGGCATGTTGTTCTCTGAAGGAGAGGAGCTCTTGGGGACAGAAGGGGCCAGGTACATGAAGATGGATGACATGAAAGACCATGATGACGATTTCCTCTCCCCCAAGAAATCACTGGAGTACGAGAGAGGGCTGGGCACAGCGTAAGGGGGGCTGGTCGGGGAAGCAGGGGAGAGAGCCAAGCTAGTAACCTTAAGCTAATAGGTGGATGGATCGTAGGGGTTGCACCATAGACACACACACATTAAACACCAGGATGAACACTTGGGAGGAGATGCAAAGAAATGTCTTAAATCTGACTTTTTTTTTTTCCTTTTTTCCTACAACAGAAATTATTCGCCAGCCATTCCACGGATCCCTCGTGTCTCTCCAGAGCCTGTTATCCTGAGAGAACATGAGATAGATCAGGTACTACAGAGCAGTATCACTGAGATACAGAAAACCTAAAATAGTAAATGCTTTTATTGCACTTTCATAAAATCATCAGATGACAAAATCGGAGCAGCAGAGAAAGCCAGACTCTTTAGTATTAGTCTACCTCTTTCTGCTCCTGCATAAAAAAGGGGAAAAAACAGGGGGGAAAAGGTTTTATAGCTATTTTATGTGTTATACTGTTATTTACTCTTGAAAATGGCCCCATTCAAAGCCAACATAATTATTAAAATCAAGTATGAATCAACCTATAGTTGCATTGTACAGCTATATGAAAAAGCAAGTTTAAGGGTATACAACAAGAAAACCCTTACATATATTTTCCATAGGAATTAAGAGCATAAGTAGCAGCCAGGTGCTTTCAATTAAATGCACTTGATTAATTGATCATCAGTAAGTGTGAGCACCTCTATAAAAACATAGGTTTTGGCAGTTTTCTGGTCTAGCATTCAGGAGTAAAGTCATTAAACATAAATCTGGGAAGGGTTATGAGGCTATTTCCAAACAATTTGGAGTTGGTCATTCTGTGGAAAACATTCAACACACTCATCAGTCTTCCCAGGAATAGACGTCCCAGCAAATTCAACTCAAGGTCAAACTATCCACCTGTCATGCGGGCGGTGGAGCGGCGATGATTTGGGCTTGCTTTGTGGCCACCGGCCTTGGGCAACTTACAGTCATTGAAATCATCATCGATTCATGTGTATACCAACGTATTCTACAGTTAAATGTGAGGCCATCTGACCAACAGCTGAAGCTTGGCCCAAACTGGGTCATGCAACAAAACAATGATCCCAAGCACAGCAGCAAATCTACAACAGAAAAGAACAAAGTGCTGCAATGGCAGAGTCAAAGTTTCCTCTTTAAAAATTATTCCCACGCATAATTTTAAGAAGGCAGTGAATATTATTTAGTATAAGAAATGTAAGTGACTTTCAGAGTTATTATAAGACATATTTCATATACACGAAAAAATATGTTGTTTTAAAATGTGTAAACACACAGTTTTGATTTCTGGTTCATTTGTTTCAGCATTTCTGTAACATGACATAAAACCCTCCTTTTAGTCATTGCCAAAATGTCTTCTCAACATTCCCTGTAAAACTAGAATTTTAGTGACTATAAACACAGGTTTTCAGTACCCATCATATCGCTTCTCATACCTTTTTTTTTTTAATAAGTAATAAAAGTTTTTACTTATTTAAATCATTTATTTGTTTATGTCTGTTGTAGCAACACACTCCACTTCCACTGCCCAAAGAATACGACGAGGACTCACTGATTCCCAGCAGCCCTGCGACTGAGACGTCAGACAATGTCAGCCCAGTCGCCAGTCCCATACACACGGGGTCAGCACTGCAAGCATAAGAATCACTTCATCTCTGCTTACAATCTGATCGGAAAACTAACCGTCACAATCGCTGTCCGATAACAGGTTCCTGGTCAGTTTTATGGTGGATGCGCGTGGCGGTTCAATGCGAGGCAGCAGGCATAATGGTCTGCGTGTCATCATACCTCCGCGGACGTGTGCTGCACCCACCCGCATTACCTGCCGCCTGGTGAAGCCGCAGAAGCTGACCAGCCCCCCTCCACTGGTGGAGGGAGAGGGGCTGGCCAGCAGAATCATTTCCCTGGGTCCTGCAGGGATGCAGTTTCTGGGGTGAGGAAGCTTCTTTTTTTTCTTTTTTTTTAAAGTGTTTTATGTATTGTTAGAAAAGGGTTTCTCTACTCATGTGTAATTCTGTATGTGTGGCAGACCGGTGATTGTGGAGATCCCCCACTTTGCTGCTCTCAGTCGTGGTGACCGGGAGCTCGTAGTGCTGAGGAGTGAGAATGGCTCGGTCTGGAAAGAACACCGCAACCGTTACGGGGACGAGGTGCTAGAAACAATCCTCAACGGGATGGATGAGGGTAAGAGTTTAAAGGCTGATCTCAGGCTGACACTCAGTTAAGCCGCGGCCTAGTGTCATTGTTAAACAAACGCAACCACTTCTTCTCCCTTCAGATTTAGAAAGCCAAGAAGAACTTGGGAAGAAGCGAATCCGCCGCATCATCTCTACCGACTTCCCCCTTTATTTTGCCGTTGTGTCACGAGTGCAACAAGAAAGTGACCTGATTGGCCCGGAAGGAGGCTCCCTGACAAGTAAACTAGTGCCGATGGTCCAGGCCACGTTTCCCGAGACAGCAGTCACCAAACGAGTCCGTCTGGGGCTGCAGGTGAGATGGAACGAAGTGGAGAAGGAAGGAGAGGAGAAACAGAATCGTTAATGCCTGTGTTGCATGTTGGATTTACTTTGATTGTGTAATGATGTATTCTTATGAGCATTTGTGCCAAGTTTCTTTGATTTACTTTACTGTTTTTGTCTGTTTGTCCATTTTTTCTTTTCTTTTTTTTTTGGGAGGACCTTTTTGCCTTACATTTCACACATTGCATGCACTTGGCACCTTTGTATAACACTGGACTGATTTCAGTGACGTCTTTCTCGCTAATGTATTCTTGACCATATTCTCTGTACTTAGCATTTTACACACTAAATTAAGATATCTAAAAAATAAGCCCATATAAGTTTATATCTATTTTTGAGCCTTTTGAGTCTTTTAGTGTCTTTGCTGTCTAAACAAAAAAAATATAAATAATTATTAGCTCAACTTTAGCACCACATTCTGTAAAGCAGTAATTTTTTTAAGAGGACATATAAGACATAGGACTGCATGTCCCCAACACATCAAGGAGTCACATATCATGGCACTGGGCTGTTAACTGTAAGACTAAAATACATTCAGTAATGTGATTTTACTTTTAAAAATACAGTTAAACTGTACATTAATTCTCTAAAAACAACAATCCAGTCATCAGACATAAAACTATATTGATTTCATTCGAGTTTCTGCCTTCCTAATTCTTCGCCGTATGCATCTATTTGTTTCTCAGACGTGCATATTTGGGATTTCAAGGTTTCGTTTGCATGTGATTTTTATTTTGGTTGCTTAAACAATACCGACTGTTTTGCCATTTGTTTTGCTGCATGTTCTTTTGTTCCAGTTCAAGATTCTGATTGCATTAATTCCTCATTCAAAATCTTCTTTCCATACATAGATCGGCAGCTTATGCAGCTTGTGTGACTCCAAATCATGTTTCAGTAAATCAAAATGAAAAGTGGACCTTCTACTACTGTTTTGATGAAATTGTTTTTCTTTTAGGCACACGAGTGAATTCAATCTGAGCTCGATAGGTTTTGCAAACTAACAACGCTAATAGTGAATGTAACTGAATATTAGTGAAATATAATGTTCAGTATTTTCTTACATGGCTATATTTTAGGAACATATCTGTTTAACTAAAATGCTGTTGTAGTAATTGCATCATCAATGGCCTTGTGAAAAGCCACAGTGCCTTTTTACTTGATATCTCTCCTGTATTAATGATTGTAAAAGCTTCTTGTTAACATACTTTGTTACATTTTACAATAAAAAATATACTTGTAAAGTCATGCAACCAGTTTGTGTTACTATTTGGTTTTCAGATGTATTGTTTCTGTGTTGAAGTAGTTTGTTCACTGCGGCCTTATTTCTCTTTCTCTCTCTTTCTCATCATCTTTAATTTTCCCCACTTGGTTGTCCTTTCTGTTATCCACTTCTGTTGTCTCATCATCCACCTACAATCAACTCATTACACATGGCATCCTGATCTTTTTTTAAAATCCTCCTTCATATTTATTTATTTTCATTTAATCTCCCTTTCATCAAAACCGTGCCCCCTGTTGCGTGCTCCCTTTTGCCATCATCGACTCCCAACCTCAGGCTCAGCCAGTTCCAGATGAGCTGGTTGCAAAGCTTCTCGGTAACCAAGCAAACTTTAGCCCCGTAGTCACGGTGGAGCCTCGGAGGCGCAAGTTTCACCGACCAATCGGCCTACGTATTCCCCTGCCTCCATCTTGGAGGGAGAGCCCTCGAGACTCTGGGGAGGGTGATACTACCAGTCTGCGTCTTCTCTGCTCTGTCATAGGTACTCCATGCCACAGCTGTCACGTGGGTGTTTGTGTCAATGTCAGCAGTTTACTTCCAAAGCAAAGAAAGATTTGTGTATGCAGCTGATAGTCAGGCTTGGTTAAAATACTTGGTTTAAAATGCTGCCATCACTAGACTTACTCTTTATGACTGCTGATCACTCGGTGTGCTCTCTCTCATTCTCTGTGACTCCCAGGTGGTACAGCCCCAGCTCAATGGGAGGACATTACTGGCACTACTAAGCTTATCTATGCTAGTGAATGTGCCAGTTTCACAACCAATGTTTCTGCACGGTAAGTTCAGATAGCAGCATGTGCAGTGAAATTATATTTGTCATCATAACACAGAAAAAAGAAAGATTATTCAAATTCTTTGCCATCTACAACCACTGCAGTAAGCAGCTTGGCTGTGATTATAAAGAGACAAAGAACAGATGCATGTGACTGAACGTGATCGTTTTCTCCCAGATTCTGGCTCGCAGACTGTCCTCGGACAGCCGAGGCTGTGTCCTTTGCCAACCTGCTGTACAGGGAGCTGTCGGCCGTACCTTACATGGCCAAGTTTGTGGTGTTTGCAAAAATGAATGAGCTACGCGAGGGCCGTTTGCGCTGCTACTGCATGACTGATGACAAGATGGATAAAACTCTGGAGCAGCATGAGAACTTCACAGAGGTGGCTCGCAGCAGGGACATAGAGGTCAGTTCAGAGACCTTCTTACACAGGACAATCGAGTTCTTGGGCCATGTTGTGCTTATTGGATTACTTCTTTGTACATGTGTTAATGCCTCTGTGATTACAGGTTATGGAAGGAATGCCACTTCACCTGGAGTGTTCAGGGAATCTTGTTCCGGTGAGGAAGGCCACCCAACAGCCTCGCTGCTTTAGCTTCCAGGCCTTCAGAGATAATCGACTTCCTGTCTCTGTTAAGGTGTTGCCTTTTGACTTGTCTTCAGTTTTATTTTCTTTGTTACTCCATTAGGTCTTTCTCTACTCATGCATCTGTCATATTTTTTTTTTAACCTTTAACCTCTGCGTCTAAGGTGAGGGACAGTAGTAAAGAGCCCACTGGATTTTTGTCTTTCCTTCGCAAATCCACCAAGTATGAAGACAGCCAGCATGTGCTCTGCAACCTCAACATCGCTATGCCTCCATGTATCAAGGTAAAGCTTTAAAAGACAACTTCAATGTATTTGTTCACATTTCTTCCGAGATTTCCGACTGCATTGATGTTTTCTTTCAGATTGTTGGGAGTGAAGACCGAAGGCGAACTCTCACCCCGCTGGCTTTAAGAGAAAGATACAGTGCTCTAAATGAGCCTGCAATGGGTACGAGTCTCTCACTCTCACTTCTTTATGTAACTAGATCTGTCTACCTTCTAGGGAATAATGTATAATACATGATGATGGCTTCATTATGTCTTATCATAGCACTTAATTTCCAGCCTGCCTAGAATCATTAAGCATCTCAGCTTTATATTTATGTTTTCTGCAGCATCAATGAGTGCTATGGAAAGGACAGAGCTGAAGATGGCTGTAATTGCAGAACAGTTGGGACTGAGCTGGGCTGGTGAGTGGATCTGTTTTATGTGCGGTAAACCATCCGTGTTTATCTTATGTCTGACAAGTTTGCTAGCATGCTGCTGATTAAACAAAGTTAACACATGGTGCCCAGCCAATGAAACTAATTATTTTCTCTGCCAAGAGCCGTGGCTATTTTACAGAGACTGTTCCTTCTCTTCTGTGTACGCCTCATCGGCGTGACTCATACGCCAAATTATATAAATATTTCTCCTGCTTTCTTGATCTTCCTTCTGTCACTTTCTAAACAGAGTTGGCACGTGAGCTTCAGCTGAGTGTGGATGACATTAACAAGATTCGTGTGGAGAATCCAAACTCACTGCTGGAGCAGAGCTCCGCACTGCTCAACCTGTGGGCCACTCTCGAGGGCAAGAGGGCAAAGAGTCAGTAAATCTAAATTTGCTGTAGACATTTGCCATTTCACTTCACTCAAAGCTACACTTTTATGATTTCTAGAAACCCACCCCTCTTCTTCTTTCTTCCATGCATGCCGGTGACTCCTTTTTTTCACTGCAGTGGAGAGTTTGTACACAGCTCTGAAGAGCATCGACCGCATGGACATCATCAACATGTTGGAGGGCCAGCCACCTCAGCCTGTGAGACAAGGATCCCGTGATGTCAACAGACGTCGACACAGCGAGAGAGACCATCTGTCCCCTGGTATGACCAATGGTAAGCGCCCTCCCCAGATCCCATGGCCTGGTCTCATTTCTGTCCCATTTCCTTGATCTCCAGCCACTTTTCCAATAAACATGCACCTCTTTCCCCAAACTCCCCAGAAGATGAAGTCAAGTTTGTTTCCCTCTAAATGACTCTGTTGTCCCAATGTCCTTCTTATTTAATCTCTGTGATGCTCTTGTGTTTTAAAGCTGCCTCAAACTTTTGCAGGATTTTACCTCAGCAACACACAGAGGGACTCAGGACACTCCTACTGTAAAAAGGGTAATATAGAAATGCAGTGAAGTACCTAGGAAACCTTAATTAAATGGTATACTTCAGGGGGTTAATGGTGTATTGGTTCAGTTATTCCATTCTCCTATCCTCAGAGTTTAGTCTTTTTCTTGCTTGTTTGGTAGTTAAGATGTTCTGAGCTTAATTCCAATTCTAATTCACAATAATTTTATGCATCATAAAAAAAAATTCTATAAAATGTGTTGTCATTTAGCATGACATATTCTCTATAAAAACACCTTGTCATACATGATGAGTCCATGTAGATCACAAGTAAAGCCTCGCACATTTGGCCTTCTTACCAACTGTCAGACCTCAGTCTTTTCCTCATGGTTTCCTTCACACGTGCATACCCTACATCTTATTGATTCCATTTTCACATCTGGCCTGCTGTGAGCTCCCCGTCTTCCTGGACTGGCTCCTCCTCTCTGCCTCGAGTGCAGATGATGAGTTAGTCGGACAGGTGATAGGTCCTCTCCGTGAAAACTGGAGCAATAAAGAGAGATGTAACAATGCATACGGATGTGACCATGATGGCTAAAGCGTGAAAAGGGAGACGCTCAGATCACAGCTGCAGTGAATCTGATAACTTTGTATCTGTCTCTTCTGTCTGTCTGTCTGTCTGTCTTTTTGGCTATTTGCCTCCCAAAGGTCGTTCCTGCTTTGACTTGGCGGATTTCAAAAACTGGATATTGTTTACTTGACTTATTTTACAGTGGAAAAAAAAGAATCAAGAGGTTTATGATTTACGATCTAGTTCAGTACTTACTAAAGTCACATCAATAGAGTGAGGCACCCAGCATGACTTTTCAGTGAATAAGAGTGAAACTAGCAAAAGTAAAAACTAGCAACAAAAAAAAAAGAAAAGAGTATTTAAAAATATTGTGGTGAAAAATAAAGAACAATGCGCACATAATTATTTTCAGTTTTTACTTTATTCACAGAAGTTAGATGAGAAGATAATGTCTCATTGCATGTTAGCTTAGCTTAGCATGAAGGGAGAAGAGACTGGAAGAAGCAGCTAGCAACCCTGGCTTTATTTTTAACCAGGTAACCTCAGTAAAACCACAGCGTAGACCTATAAACTTTGGACAAAGTTAAAAAAAAAAAAGACACTAATGAACTGCTTTCACATCTGGACAGAAGCTAACTATACCTCACTTTTTTCTCCACGTTTATGCTAAGCTGAGCTAACCAGCTGCTTTTTAACTGCAGAAATGTGTGGCATCAATCTTCTCATCTGACACTTTGGACAGAAAGGGAAGGAAATTCATGGATATTGAAACATGTCAGTGATTATTTAAAATCAGGTCCGCTATAGACTCCCCATCACCACAAAAACAAACGCGATTTCTATTTTTTAAAGTACTGTGTTTGCAGAAAATATTCCTTCAAACTTGAAATAAAAAGCAAGCAAAGGTTTATTCAAAAGCGACTCCAGGTTACTAAACAAAGCATACACTTGATCATACTAGAGTAACCCCTTTTCCTTTAGACCTCTGTCTGCCTGTGTCTGCATGGGACTTAGTTTGAGTCTTTAGAGGTAGCGTTGGTGCACCGAATGTGCTTTTGGGAGCCCTGATTCATTCCCTGTGACTCTGTCCCTCTCTTTGTTTTTCTCTGGTCATCTGCAGCCTAGCCGCCCCACTCTTCCTCCTTCTCACTTCCTCTCCGAACTCTGACCTCATGTTGACCTCTGACCCACATCTTAAGCTTTTATTTTTTGCGACAAATGCATTTTTCTTTTTTTTCTTTTTTTCCTGACTCTTGAAAACCCCACCTTTCTTAAGTGTCCACTCTGTGACAGATACCCCTCACACAGACTGTGTACTCAGCACCCACTGGGAGGGGGGAGGTGACCCTCACTCTCTCTCACTGTTTCTGTCTGTGTTCATCACCCTGTTTTATATTCCTCTTCCTCTCTTGCTGCTCTTCTCTGTTTCCCACTCCTTCCTTTCCCTCCTTTCCCATCCCTTTTTTTCCCTGCTCTCCTGCATGTCGGCATGTGAACAAGACTTCGCTCATTGCTCATCTCCCTCGTGTTTGCATGGAGGGCCCGCTCTGAGACTGGACTGTTGGAGATAAAGCTTCAAATGCTGCATCAGTGCCTAACGTTGCCTGACAAACAGACATGTGTCTTTGCATGGCATGTATACTGAGAATGACTATAGTCTGTCTCTGTTACTCCTCAATGATCTGTCTTAAAAGGGGATACAGAAAGGCCACAGACCTTTTTTTGTGAACTGTGTCTGCTGTTCATGTATGAATGCTGTGATCGTTTTGTGTGTCGCTAATTCTACGTAAACCGTGTCCATCTTATGTTGTGCAACTATCTATCTTTGATGTCTCTGTGAGTTTTGAGATGTTCAGTTTGAATTTGTTCTCCAACTGTTTCTAAATGTGCTCATTGATTACTGTGAAGTCTATATGTCTCTATGTGTGTATGTGTGCGTGTATCGGTGTGAGCATCTCTACGTGTTTTTTAAATGTTTTGTGGCTTCCACATACATATATGTGCCCGTTTACTGGGCAAAAATTGTATCGTTTATTTATATATACATATATATATATATATATATGTTTCTGTACATACATCTGTCAGACACATTTTCCATATTTCACACTTTTTATTATTTCAAATTTTCTCCCCAGATCTCTTTCTTTTCTCGTTATTTACAAATCTACTGCCACAAAGTGAGAGGGATGACAAACTCAGTTAGTTACAAATTCACATTCTTATTTCCTCCTTTTTGGTCTTACCACAAAGCACAAACACAAAATATCCTAAAAGATAGATAGATAGATAGATAGATAGATAGATAGATAGATAGATAGATAGATAGATAGATAGATAGATAGATAGATAGATAGATAGATAGATAGATAGATAGATAGATAGATAGATAGATAGATAGATAGATAGATAGATAGTCATGTTTATTTGGTTGATTTGGTTTTGAGTTCTTTGTCATTAGATCTTAATTCTAATAATCATATATTCAGGCATCAGGCAATCATATATGCATTTGAAGACTAAAAGTGAATATAATTGAAGCCTCTAAACTTTAAACCTCTTAAAGCAGATGCCCTGGTATCTTGTGGGACCTAAATAAACACCAAATGATTGTTTGAATCTTGTACAGTAGCACTGAAGTACTATAAATTTGATTGCAAGTGAAAATCAAACGCCTGCAGTGTATAGATGTTCTGTATCTGGTTTAGACTAAATCTTCATAAGTCAAAGAACTACATCACAAACTAGAAGTCAGAGTTTATCATCAACTGTACATAACTGAAAGCAGTTGGGATGTGAAAAAGAAAGTAGGACAAGGGTCTTTTCGATGGCTTGGTGTCTCAAATATCGCCTGCACTCTCAGCAGTACTCTACTGCTGGCCATGAATCAAGTTACAGCAGCCTGCACTCTGCAGCTTTCTTACCACTGTACAGTACATACGCATGGTCTCTCTCTCTCTCTCTCTCTCTCTCGCTCTCTCTGAGTCAAACATTAAGGAGAATCATTTCCTCTGCTTCCTGTAATCTATGTACTGCATATGGATAGTATGTCCTTTAGTGGTCAGTCATACTGATACTCATGTTTTGCTTTACCTGCATTACCATTTTTTTCAATTTGTTCACATATTTATGTTGTAAAGGTTTATCACTCTTTACAAATTTAGTATAATCAGGTTAGAAAATATAAATGTTAATATTCGCAAAATAGCCTTAGGTGTAGTCTTCATCTAGATTTTCTTTCATTTTTAGCATGTTACATGAAGTTACTACTGCAATATTTTTTAATGCTTTCTGGGACATTGTACTCAGTTGTGCCAGGTCTGGTTTCATAAGAAAGAAAGAAAAAGAAAAAAAAAACATATTTTATCGAAGGTTGTTCAGAAGACGGCTGTAGGAGTGACCTGAGTCCGCAGCTCATTACTAACACAAAGTTTTACTAAATTATATATTTGCACTTGAAATTTGTTTGAGGCAGCAACATTGTGGCTTTCCTAGCAGAAGAAAATTGAAGTCTGTTGTAATTTGTTTGCATAAATTTGAATACTACTATGTTTTATCTTTACATAGTTGTGTTATATTGAATGCACTGTAAAAACAGTATGAGTCAGTGAGAGAGCAGCTGTGTGAAGAATGCGTGCGTGTATGCGAGAAAATGCGATTGCCTGCGAGCATGCCATCCAGCCTGACACCGGTATTAACCTGCCTGTTTCTGAGTGGGTTTGAGTGCATGCATATACGAGTGTGAGCGTATGTGAGTGCTGGTGTGGGTGTGAGACAGAGTGGGTGTGTGTTTGTGTGTCCCTGCTGGACAGGTGTCAATAATCCCTCTCCGTCTCCCTGCAGGTGGCAGCCAGCAGAGCAGCATCAGCCACTGCCGGCCTCGAACCCCAGTCTCAGCCTACTGGTTCAGCTGGCTGTGTCTGCTGCTGCTACCGCTGCTGCTCTGCTACTGTCAGCGCTGGCTGATTGAGCTTGACAGCCTCTCTTCTAAAAGCTGCCGTTGCTCTCATGACCTTAGCTCCTTGCACCTTTATTCTAGCTCTTATTGTCTTGGCCCTCCACTCCCTCCATCCCCACTCCTTTCCCATTTGTCCCTTCAGCCTCCTCTACTCCTCCCCTAAATGCCCAGCTACTGGCCAGGGGAACTTACCCCCCCTCCCAGGGTCCTGATGCTGTGGGGGGTGAGGTGGGGAGCGAGGCGGGGGGCCGGGTGTCAGTGTGCCTCTCTCTGTCTCGCTCCAGGTTATGGGCTGCCGCAGGAAGAGCTTCTCTCACCAGCTTCCATGCAGTACAGCCTGCCCTCCCCGCTGGGTGCTGAGCCTTACTGGCAGGAGGTCTCCAGCCTGGACTGTGCACCTATTGCCACCACAGAAGAAGACACCCTGATGGAGATGTCTGATGTACAGGTGTGGCCCTCAGGCAACAGCCCTTCCTTGGTGGCTGTGGAGGACTCCTCGCTGGAATGCAGCAATGCTGACGATTCGGAGGGTCTGCTGGGGCTGCCGTATGGAAGTCTAGGTCGGCCGGCCAGTCAGGCCAGCGCAGCCAGCGGAGGGGGTGGGGTGCTGAGTGGCTCCATTGAGCTGCCCGAAGACGATTCAGAGATGGGCGTTGACTCGCTCAGCACCACCACACCAGCTTCGCTCGGGGGTACCATCGCTGGGATCAATCTTAACGGGCTGAACAATGGTCAGGGGTCAGAGGCGAGTTCAGAGGCATCAGCCGTCACAAGCACGACTGGTGGTGATGGAACTGGAGGAGGAGGAGGAGGCGGGATGGGCTCAGAGGAAGGGCTTTCTCTTGTTGCAGGACAGCAAAGGGTGTATGCTCGGTTGAGTGAGTCAACTGGTCTGAGCAGTGCTGCAGATCGGAATGGAGACAGGTGAGTACGAGCTCTGTATGCCTCTCAGTTGGTGTGACGTCATATAACCTGGGGCTATAAAACACTATCAGTAAATATTTATGATGTACCACCTCCTAATGAATTCATTGATCTCCTTTCAGGTCAGGCAATGGGGGAAACGGTGGTGGTGGAGGATCTTTCCTTTCTTACCTGCAGGAGCAGACAGGCCCGGGATGGATCCCTGTCACTGACCCTACTCAGGCTTGGGTGGGCAATCAGTCTAAACCCAGGCAAACCATGGAAACCATGATGTCATCAGTGCGTAACGCTGTGGATGGAGACCCTTCCCGAATGTCCCAGGAGGCCTTGCTTCAGCCTGTGAGGGACATGGGGCACTCTGAGATCTTAAGGGGGCACTTCAGAGGTACCCAACCATTTGAGAAGGGTTTGGGCTTTCCACACAGGGTACCAGAGCTGAGGGCCTGGGATGATGTCCGCCTGAAGGGCCAGGTGAGCACGTTAAACCACCCGTGCAAATTTAAAGTGGTCACAGTGAGTAGGATTACTCCTTTTACCATGTCTGGCAAACATTTTAGTCTGAACCAAATTAATGAACAACCGTATTTATAGTTAAACTGCATTTAGCAAATTCTTGTGGTGTAAACAAAAAAGGCGAACTGCTCCAGCAGAGGTAAACCTGGGAGAAACAGTGTGATACAGCAAAATCATTACAGTGTTATACACACAAGCGGTTGCTTTCATACTTCCTCTTCTAGAAGTCACCATTTAAAACCTCACTAATCAGAATTATGTTATGTCGATCCTGGAATCATACAGCAAACGTAAACACACAGCCAAGAACACACACAGTGGTCTTAGGCCCAATTTGGGCACAAACAGCGTGTCCAGCCAAATATAGAAAGCGCTCTCACTCATCAACCCGCGTTACACGATCCCAACCCCAGTCATTCCCACATGTTAACTTTCTGGCACAACACAGACACATCACACTGTATGGGACAATCTCAGCTGTGAGACTGTGAGAGAACAAAAATAGAGCCTTTCAGAGCCTTTGTGGGCTTCATGCCTCTTGTGGGTCATAATGATACCCAAAAAGCACATTTAGCGTAATTTGGAGGCGGTGGCAGCTGCATAATAGATTCTATGATTGTTTTAGGAGAAATTTGTTGTGTAGGCTGTAGTTAGAGCATGTGTGAGAAGTTTCTTAGTGTTCTTACCACAGCGCACAGAGCCGTTCTGATGGAGGTATTTAAAGCTCACAGATCACATGGTCAAAAAGTGAGGGAGGTGGGAATAGAAGCCTCCCAAGATTGCTTTTGGTTGGATCTGGTGTCTTTGACTGGATAGTTGTGACTCGACGCTAGGAAGGAGAAAGAGACGTGGGGAGAAAAGGGCCCACGGCCCCAGCAAACGGAGGGCAGAAATGAAATGAAAACACCAGTTTGGCTGAACCAGTGACAAAAGAGGGCTGCAGCTGTTACCTTCTCCCTTAGCTAAGAGAAGTGTGAGAAGCAGGAGTCACCACCAGCTACGGGACTGAGGCTGCAGTCGTGCGTTGCTCTGTGCCAACCGTGTTGATTTACTGGGGATCAAAGTGGGGCAATGTGGGCCCTAGTTACCGAACTCCTCTTTAGCTTCGTGCTGCTGGCGTTCCTGGTGATCAGCTGTCAGAATGTCCTCCACATAGCCAGTGGCTCGGTGCGGTCGGTGCTCACCTACATACACACTCAGCTGGACCACGAGCTTGGTGAAATCGAGGGAGTACCCGACGAAGAGGAGAACGTCACCACCAGAATCGTCCGCCGTAGAGTCATTCTTAAGGTACAACAAAACTGAGATCCACGAATTTGAAGAAAGGATCTTAGTGGCAGAAGAGAGAAAAAAGAAATGAAAGAGCAGGGGGGAATCACTGCTGCTGAACTCTTGGATGATGCAGTGTATTTAAGAAAAGTTGAAAGTGATACAGGATAGGTTTGTGGTGAGTTATTTGACTGGTTTTACTGAGAGGAGTGGGAAGGTGCAGCATTATGGACACAAGTAATCGTGGCATACAATGATGGGATTTCATCAATGTTTGTTTGTTTCTATGACAATATCAAATGACTGAGGATGCAACTAAATATATCTTCTGCTTTTATAGATATACTGTAAATAGATTGTCTTCAGCTCAACAAGTTTGGACTCCAGTTCTATAAAAAGTTCTCATTGGCTCTTTGCCATTTCCTTCTTATTGTATCTCAAACTCTATAAAACAGCACATTTTTTATTTATTCTGTTAAGTACACTGAAAATCACACTGAGATTTGGTGGATTATGATATAATTGAAATTATGTACAAAGCATATAATAGATAAATTTCCCTTAATATCCAGAAAGCTTTTAAAATGAGGGATAATAAATACAAATGAAAAGGATATTATGTTTCTGAAAAATCCAAGGCCGGAGCCAGTATGAAATTTCATTGTGTATCTGTTACACAGATTAAACCTAAAGTGCACAGCATACTGAAACTGCTTAAAAGTTGTATAGAAATAACATAATTATTCTGTATGATAACTGATGCTCTAGATACAAATAGTTCATATATAGCTGGATTTGACATGAATAGTTGGTTGTTTCTTCTTTTTTGGTGACTTTGTATTTAAATCTGAGGTTAAAGATGTAGTTGATTTACTTTTCCTTACACGTTGATTGTTTTATTATGGGTAGGTGTTACATAAGCTGTAGCTTTGGACTTGCACCCTTTAGGTTTGTCACTTCTTTTTTTAATTATTATTTAGTTTCATGTGTGATATAAATTGAGATAAAGATCAATTTTAGAGTTTCATACAGGCCTCCACATGCTCGACCTTCACTCGTTCTTAGGCCGAGCGTCCGGCTTCAGGAATTTCTTTGAACTTATAAATAGCTCTAAAGACATGCTGCTATTATAGGGGGCTGTAACACTGTTGTGTAGTAATGAACCTCATCAATTGTAACTATAAGTGATAAGATCCCCACTGTTAGATTTACTTTCTCTCTCACAAGCAACCTCACCCGCTCCTCACCTATCTGCCATGCAAACAGCGCTGCAGCAACGGCTGTTTTAACTGCCTTTATTGCCACAGTTCAAAACGTTTATGGTTACAAAAAAGCTTTTCTCTGTCCTCAGGGTGATGAGGTTGAAGATCTTCCTGGGGAGCAAGTGAGCGAGGAACATTTCACGGATGAACATGGAAACATTGTCACAAAAAAGGTCAGCCATTTAAATTGCGTCCAACGAAGTGTTGTGATGTTTTATCATCACAACACTTTCACGGATCTTTTTACGGAACGATTATTAAACTAATAATCATGACAAAGTTGTTCATCGCACATGACACTGCAAAATCCACGCTTTGTTTTCCCCCAGCATATTTCACCGATCCAGTCTTTTTCACTGCCTTTTCCACACTCTCTGCTCTCGCCCATCACTCTCTCCCACCCTTCTGTGTGCGATTGTGTGCGCGTGTGTCTGCGATAGATCGTGCGCAAGGTGGTGCGCAGAGGGAAGGGATCAGGTGAGGAGGGGTTTCAGGAGGTGAGCGTGGAAGGCTCGCTGCAGGACGCCAACGAGCTGGACGCCGATGCTGAGCAGTTCATGAGCTACGCCGTCTTGGGTCGGGACAGCAGCAAGGTGGGCTTCTGATCTGCAGACGAAGCTCTCTGTCTCGCCTGGAGCTTCCGTGATGACCTCGGGTGTGCGGCCAGCCTGCAAAGCCTAAATGCTCTGAATTAGATCAGATGATACATACCCTGTTTCATTTAAATCCATGTAGTATCTGGGGTCTGTGCTGCAGTAAGTTTTAACGTTTCATCTCACTGTGGATTCCCAGGCATCCCCCAACGGTCCTTGTGCAACTTAACCTGCATAAGCACAAGTTTGTTTGTGATCTTGGAAAATAAAGGTTAGGCATTTTCCACTATGTGTCAGGACTAAATTGCAACAGAAGACAGAGGGACGTGTATTTGATTAATTGCCTGATTGCTGACTTCCCATAACATTAATCTCCACCCATATACTTCGCTCTCATGCTCATTATCTGCATGTAAGAGAACAACTGGATCCACTCTGCTCAGGTGCTCTGATTTTTTAAGAGGCTCACAGTAGATCAGTTCATGAGCGTTTCACTGTTTTGGTCATCACTAAACCACAAATGCAGTTCATCTGGGGGGGGGGGGGGGGTTCTTGCACATTAATGAGTGAATGAACTTATAGTGGTTCCTTGCAGTGTTTCTTTCTCCCTGTCAGTTATCTCACTGAGCAACTGAATAAGGTTCATAGTCCTTTAACTGTGAAAGTGTGCCTTAATCAGTCAAAAACCAAGTTGAGGTCAAATATTAATTGCATTGAGTAAGTTGAGGTTCAATACACCAGACGCAGAGATTAACAGGGTTGTTGTGATTGTGTGAAATTTCCTGAAACTGCTGTGTTATGTGGCCTAGCCCATCCATTTGAAGCTTAAGAACGCTTTTCAAAAAGTTCTTTGCAAATTTTATTTGACATTACTCTGAACCACCACCTGGCTTTCCATCTGCCACCCACCACTTCTGTCCTTGCTTGACTGTTTATACATTATTACTTCCTTTTTTTCCTCTTTTTATTTCCTCTTTTGTCCCTCACATTTCTGTTTCACTTCCTGTCTTGTGCTCCCTGTTTGTATGCCCTCGTTTTTTTCGTGTGACACTGTCTGCCTCCTCTGTGGGTTTGTTTCTCTCTCTCTCTCTCTCTCTCTCCTTTGTTTTACCCTCCCTTACTAATATTACCTCAACCTCTTGTTCTGCTCCTGTCATCCAACTTATTCTAAATCCTCGCACCTCTTCTGCGGTCAACCCCCTCCCCCACCCTCTGATGTAGCCCGATACTGTGGATGTGAAGAAAGGTGCTCAGATAGTGAAATGTGCCAGTCTGCGGAGAGTTAAGCAGTGAGGCAGACTGAGTGCTGCGTCCCCGCAGGTAGGGGACTGACCCACAGTGCTTCCTCTGACCTGTGAACAACACCATTTAATCCAGTCTGTCTGGATTAAATGCATCTGAATGTACATTTAATTCAATAATTACTAATGTTATGACATATGGTGTGACGCTGGCGCAGCTAAATGACACCTAAATCTTTAATAGTTCAAATATAAATGACACACATGAACGCATATAAAAAGGAAAAAGATACAGATGTAATTTTTGTGTGTGTGTGCATTAGGGGGAAAAAAGTGCTGTCAGGAAAACTCTAAATGCTTGAAAAATGATTTGGTAGCTCTTGCAAATGTCTGCTGTGTCTAATACAAACTGCAATCGATTTAGATTTGGAGTTTTAGTTAGTACAAATCCAGGTGATGTACACTCACCGGATACTTTGGTAGGTACACCTTGCTAATACTGGCTCGGGCCCCCTTTTGCCTTCTGAACTGCCTTAATTCTTTGGGGCACAGATTCAACAAGATCCTGGAAACATTTCTCAGAGATTTTGGTCCATATTGACATGACAGCATCTCACAGTTGCTGCAGATTTGTTAATTGCTCAGCCATGATGTGAATCTCCTGCTCCACTGAGCTTTGTTATTATCAGCCTTTAGAAGATGGATACCTTGTGATCATAAAGGGATGGAAATGGTCAGAAACAATACTGTGGTAGGATGTGGCATTTAATTAATGCATTTGATACTATGGGGCCCAATGCGTGCCAAGAAAATGTCCCCCATCATTACACCACCAGCAGCAACTGTGATCCATTGATACAAGGCAAGACGTATCTATGTTTTCATGGAGTTTACACCAAATTTTTACCCTGCCATTCAAATCTTGCTGCAGAAATCAAGAAATTTTTCCAAACTTCTATTGTTAGACTCTAGAGAGCCAATGCGAATCACTTTTCTGTTTTTAACTGACAGTAACTAAAAACTACAGCACCCAGAGGGGTCTTCTGCTGCTGTAGTCCACCCGCTTTGAGGTTTGACATGTTGTGTGTTCAGAGATGCTCTTCTGTGTATCTCGGTTGTAACGAGTGGTTATTTGAGACACTGTAGACAACTGATGAACTTGAAACAGTCTGGCCATTCTCCTCTGACCTCTGGCATCAACAAAACATTTTCACACAGAGAACCTAACATTTTTTCAAGCATACTTTGTAAACGTTGCACATGTTTGAATGGGAAGATCAGCAGTTGCTGAAGAACTCAGTCCAGCACATCTGGCATGAATAACCATGCTACGTTCAAAGTCACTTAAATCAACTTTCTTCCTCATTCTAATCCTCAGTTTGAAATTCATTAGGTTTTAGCAACCTTGCCTACATGAATTCCTGCCATGTGATTGGTTCATTAGATATTTGTGCTAACACTATCTAATAAAGTGGCCGGTGAGTGTATGCACTATCTAGAAACAGTTAGTGTTTGGAATTAATCGATATATTAATGACTGATGATCCAATAATGCTTTTTAATGTCATCTTTTTTCTATTTGTTTTTTACCTCTTGAGTTTAGCTTAAATAAACCATAGGAATGATCTCCTGACAAACACTTTGCCGTATTTACATCAGAGTATGAAGTAAAATGTATGAATAATTAAAAATTTCCTATCAAGTCTGTTCTTTCTATGATATATATATATAAAATTGTCCATAAGCAAAAATTGAACACAAATATTATTTCATACATTTGATGGAAAGAGATTGTTAGTGTGGCAGTACATCAACCACACTGTATACTGCTTTAGTTACTTTTGTCAGACATGCTGTGAAACACCGTAAAAAGGCTGGTGCAATGTGCACTCAGCGAAGAGAGATCGTAAAATGACAGCGCCCAAGGTCAAAGCTGTAAGGCATCTTGTGTGGAGAAATGGAGCCACTATAATGTGTGTGCGTGTGCGTGCGTACGTGCGTGTGTGTGTCTTGCCCTCACTAACGTAAATGCCATGACATTCCTGAGCTTGTTGATATTTCCAGTGACTCGCTGCTGAATGTTAAACCACTGCTGGCCCCCATTTGCGTGTAAATCTTTGGCAGAACTAACGTGTCGTTGAGTCTTTGAACGTTACGAGGATCAGCTGAAGGGAACTGAAAAACGTTCAGTCACTATAAAGCAGTATAGTAGCATAACCAGGATTCAAAGGCACTCACATTAGCACTGGCTTGTTGCTGTTTGCATGCCACCTGTGTTGCACGGTAGCAGGACGATCGAGAGGCTTGTAAATCACTGCAGTTCTCTCTCTCTCTCCTCAGAGTTCTCCGCAGGATTCAACCCCTTCACCAAAACCATCCTACATGAACACATGACCAGCAGCAGCTGACGGGAGGAAGACCACACATCAGAAGGCAAACGGATGGAAATGAAGAGAAACCAACTCAAAGACAACCACGGTGGCTATGGCAACTATCAGCACGCACCAGAAGAAAAAGGATACAGATTTTCTTGTAGTTTTTATTACTTTTTTTTTTTTTAAAGAAATGGTGGGAAAAAAATATCTACTACTAGGCTAGAAGCATGATTTCGTATAAAACAAAAACCAGACAGACAAAAAAAATCAAAAACAACAAAAAAAAAAGAAACTAGCAACCAAAACGTGCTTCCTGTTATCTGTATCAGCATGAGTGACTGCTGCCGCATGGCCTGTGTTTAACTACAAATACCGAGGGAATGCAGGGGCGGGTTAAAAGGGTGGGGCGGGATGGGGAGGAGACACCGCTTAATGGGACGGGCATGCAATTTAGGCTACCACCGGCCCATTTTCTAACCCAGTGTTGAAGAGTTTAACTTAAGAAAAAGAGACACTAAAATACTGAGAATTACGTCATCTCTAGGCAACTGTTACCCCCTCCTCCTCCATGCTGCACTCAATCAGCACCACAAACTAGTTTCACACCTGGCCGAGTGGTCTCTAAGTCCAGTAAAGCTACAATTATCGCCCCAGGATATCAGTGTTGTGTACATAATATTGTATGCACTAAAATGCTCTTACGTGACTGTGTGTTACGCGTGTTGTTTCTGTTACTAGATCCCTATGCGATGCAACTGATGCTGCTGTTTCAGGTACATGAGAAATTCCTCCCTGTTTTTTTTTTTCTTGTTTGGTTTCATTTGCTCAGAATCTATATATTATTATTCTATATCTTGAGATCTTTGTGGGTAAAAGAACATACCGTTGTGTCGCTCTGCCTGTTTTAAATCGTTGGATTTGCGTGTGTATGTGCGTGTGTGTGTGTCCGGATGTTTCGTTGTGATTTTCACGCGCTTTCATTGTTTCCGTTCCACATGTCCGACTGTAGAGGAAGATGTTCTTTAAGTCATTTCCTGTACCGTGGGGATTTTTCAGCTTTGGGAGGCGGGTTTACAGCAGGAACCTGCCTCGCCAAACTTTGATCAAAGTGGCTTGCCTTGTGGAGAGGAAGGTAAAGAGATATATATGTACAAGTGAAAGATTATCACAAGAGATTAACCTGCTCTTTCATCCTACTCCTCTGCCTTTTTCTTGTCCCCACTGTGCTGTATCCTCATGAGGTTTGTGTTAATGTCTGAGCTAAAATCCCGATACCTCTGCTTATCACCCAACCTCCATCTCTCATCCCCTAGCCTCTACAGTCAGCCTCTCAGAGTAGATGTAGCAGTCCCGTCCACCTTCCACTGGGATGCGGGATCCCACCTTCAGCTCGTACAGTAGCTGCGTCTGTTTGACCTCATCGCACAGTATATGACACCACCCCACGAGGTGCGCTTACAGACCATCTCACAGCCACCAGAAGATGTCACTCGATGAGGGTAAAGTAGCTGAAACGGAATCATGTAGCACTAGTTTTACTGGATGAAGCGATGTGCGTTGCGTTTAGGGTCGAGGACGTGTTGAGCTTCGATGTTTGTCTCCTTGGCGGTTCTTCAGTGTGTAGCAAAGACAGTCACCAATCACTGTGATGAGAAACTGTAATACTGACCCGTAACTGTGAGCCTGACCCGTCCAGAAGCATGTCTCTTGTTCCGCTCCTTTCTTTAGTCTTCTTGTCACGATTTGCTGTCTTAACTGTACTCCAGAAGTAGAAGCAATAACTGCTTTAAATGGAAAGGATTATTCATGTGTGTGTGTGTGTGTGTGTGTGTGTGTGTGTGTGTGTGTGTGTGTGTGTGTGTGTGTGTGTGTGTGAGCGAGAGAGTGACAGAGGAGGGAGGATTTTAGGATCACAGCTTGCGTTCTTCCTGAACTTTCAGCTTTATTCTACTTCTCACTTTACTCAGAAATGATGTCAGTACATTAGCGTCCTGCATTTTATCCTTTTGCCTCTCTAGAAAAGAAAACTTTAAGTATACTGGTGTGGCTCCATGCCAGCCATTGCATCTGCAAAGTGCCCGCTGTTTGTTTTTGTTACTCATCTGGGAATGTAGGTGTGTTCAGCCTGTTTTTAAACCTTAATAACATTCATATGCACCTTGAAAGAAATCCTGAGTGTGTTTTGCGTGTGTGCGAGTGTGTGAGCGCGTGGTGTGATTTAAATATCACATACTCAGTCCTGGATATTGGGACAAGTTAAAGTTGTGATAATATCACAGGAAGTAATATTGCAAATGGACAAAGACTATATGTGTAATTCTAAATCACATATTTTTAAAGGTTTATTTACCTCAATAAGTGTGCCATCTCACATTATATCAATAACCAATACATGCATTTCTTTCAAATGTTGCGTCAGACATTGAATGCTTTTATTATAGACAAATATGTAAGTCACAAAAATGTTGCAATAAGCACCCATAAATAAGTGTTTAGTATGGCTTCTCACAGCCATGAGATGATGAATGTAAAGTCTTGGTATACTGTGAGTCTTGTTATGACGTAGTCATCCGTGTTGGCTCTATACTTCAGTAGATAATAGGGTATTCACTCTATTGTTTCAGCTCAATGTCTGCTGTTGATTATCATAAATATGGCTTCATTCTCATTTCATCACAAACATGCACAGATGGTGGTAGATTTTAAAGAGCAAAGCCTCGAATTTTTAAAAAAAAATCTTTTTTGACATGTTAACAAATATCCCTTCATGAGGTATTATTGTTATTTTATTAGCTTAATAAAGGTCAGATGTAAAAAAAAAAAAAAAAAAGTTGTGCCCCCTTATATCAATCACAGCATATGATTTGCTCTTTAAGGGCTCATATGTTTAGATTGTTTTCTGCTGATGTCAGGCTCAGAGCCAGATGGGAACTGGTTAAAGAAGATAGACGGAGTTATGGGGGAGGCTTGGTGGCTTCGAAGGCTAGTCTTCAAGAGGACATGCATTTTCCCTCAACACAGCCCACCCCCTGACATTTTTATGCCCTTTTACCAAATATGAGACTGAGCCAATCTTAAGACTTCCACGTGGTGACCGTTTGGACGTGGTCAGACGGGAGTCCGACTAAGTGAGAGCGAGAGAGAGTCGAGGTTACATCAGAAAAAAAGCACTGCACTGAGGGACTACTGAGATGATGCCATGCACCAAGTTCATGCAAAAATATTAACTGTTGCAAAAACTAGAGAACACATGTATATTCCTTTAGAATGGATTGAAGACATTATTAATGCAATAGCATATTACTCAATACTAAGGAATGCAACTGCGCACATGCACAGAAAATGTTTTTAACATAAAAGGCTATATATATGAGATATATGAAAATATATATATAAATATATATATTTATTTAGAATGCTATGCACCCTTACTTGTCAACTGGGATTCTAGTTATGTTATGGATGTACTTTTAGCATCATACAGCTGTAGCTACCAAGAGACTGTTGAGTTCTGGGTAATGCCTGCAAAATGGGGATAAATAGGGTTCTTGTGGGTATTTTAACTTGTTTTGTCTGCTTTTTTATTGTTATGGAGAGTCAATCATGGATTTAAAATATGTAAAAGCCTTTTAATCCAATCAAATCCGAAGACATCTACTGACAATTTACTCTGTACACCAGCTCAACATTTACAAAATTAATAAAGAAATGAAATGTCTTTGTGTATATTGTGTGTGATTTTCTGTGTGGCACGTCATCCATGACAGTCATCACAAGTCAGTTTTATAAACATGCTGAAATTTCAGGTGTGTAGCTGTGCATGCTGTATGAAGATGATCTTGACTTGCTGGACCTTTACAAAGAACAAAAAAAAGGGAGGAAGGGAAGATGCTCATTTGAAACGCCACAGAGGAAGTAAAGTAAACGAACAAATGGAAGCAACACTTACACCGGCTTGTGGAAACAATTTTATAAATCTTTTTTTTTTCTCTTTTTGTGACACATCACATATGTTTTAAAATCTCCCAGTATGTATTAGAGTTGATTTTGACATTTGATGGTCACGTTTGAGGCTTGTAGAGGATCGGTTCTGCAACTTCCTGATCTTAGGTTCCTCAAACCTTTAAGCTAAAGGTTTAAATTTTAAGGCTTCTCGGTTGTGGAATCATCTGCTAACACCTTTTCTTCTCATTAAAAAACAAGAAAAAATGCATTTACTTCGGAATTGTCCTTCAATCCCGCAACTTAGCAAAGAAACAATTTTGCAGGAATAATAGTATTTTTTCACAAACAAGGTGACTCCCATTATTATTATTTACTTTGGGCATCTATTCCTGAAGACCGCTTTATTGATTTTCACGCTCATTAGCTCATCAGAACTGCGCAACATCTATTTTAGTCTCATATAAAACATTTCCATGCATGTTTGCACGTGTTTCAATAAATCAGTACACGTATTTCCATTTTTTCAAGCAAAATATAGAAGAGAAGCGAAAAAGAAACGAGTGCTGACCCAGGAATTGCACAGGACAGTATGTATGTTATCATCTTATTAATGTGTCTATTGTCTGTAAATAATGCTGTTCGACTTGTGTTGAAAAAACACCTTTTTTTTAAAAAACAAACAAAAAAACAAAACGTCTTATTATGTTGTTTTTATTATGACAGTTATAGCCGGTGAAGTTTTGAACATCGCAGAGTGCGCAGTCCTTTAGTGCCAGCAGGGGGCGCAGTTGGCTGTTTTTTGTGCACCTCTGGAGCCTTCTCTCCTGCAGCCTGCTGTGTTGTTTTGTGTGCATGTTGAGGCAGGCAGAGTGAGAGCGGAGGAACGTGTGCTCAGGTCCTTTTAAACAAAGATCCTGGACACTAGTTCGTGTGTGTGAGTGCTTGATGTAATGTGACTGTTTTAGGTCCAGCCTTCCACTGTTTGCACTTATGAAAACGAGGTATTTATTTTTATTTATCCGACAGTAGTCATTTAGTTGAGTCAAAGCCATACCCGAAACCCCGGCTCGGCGTGGCTTTATAAAACCAAGACTTTGTGCTTGTTTGATGTTAATTAGTTAGTTAGTATTAGTTTATTGTAGTTGGGAGAAGATGTCCACCGATTGCCAGAAGACCACCGCTAAGGCCATCCCGTCGATCAGGAGGGTGACGATCAACGACGCGGAGCACATGCCCCACGACTACTCCACCACCCCGGGAGGGACTCTGTTCAGCACGACCCCCGGCGGTACGCAGTGTTGCTATTTGTCATATTCATTCAAGAGTGCCGAGGAGATCTGCTCTGACTCCCGGACACACATGACTTGTACTCTTATCCACTTTGGAGCCGTTCTCTCTGTCTGCAGCTTAGGCTAACTCCATGAGGTCTGCTGTAGCTCTGCTAAGCTAACCGCTAAAGCTAGCGAGCAAGTGTTTACTTGAAAAGAGGAAATGCAAAGAAATGCGGACTCTGAAGTAATGAAGGAACAGGTTGTTTAGACATGACGGTCTTAATTAAGATAGTGAGAGTCTGTCTGTAGCTTAGCTGCAGTCTAAAGTTTGGTTTCTACGCACTGCTGTCACACGGTCAGCCAGCAGAGCTGCTCCACCTTTGGTTTACTGTAGAGATCATTTAAATTCCTCTAGAGGTCCCTGCTTCTGAGGGCTGTCCACCTAAACCTGCTGCAGACACGAGGTTTAACTCAGTAAAGGTAATCTAAAGGTTAGAGTAACACTGTGTAATTACACTAAAAGGTGTCACTTCATCCTTTTTCCAGGGTTTTGTGCGTCACAGTGTTAATAACTACCTTATAAAAGTAACACTGGGTCATTATTAAACGGATATAACTATTTTTAAAAACCAGTATCAAACTGCTGCGATGATTTATTTTCATATTGTGATGTATTCCCTTAATTGGTCAGGACACATTTCTTTTAAGGGAGATTATAAAGAATAGTATAGTAAAAATATATTTATATCAATGCAGGTAGCATATTTAGCAAAAACGTTTTTTTTTAATATAGCACATTTCATTACATGTAACCTCAATGTGGTTAACAAAGATATTATTATATATATATTTCTACACTTCATATAAAATAAGGTATTAGCACTAATGTTTCTGGCATATTACAGGTATTGTAAGCACACAGGTGGTGTGCAAGCATACGTTGTGGTGTACAAAAAGTGACAGCGTGCAGTGAGCTATGTTTAGTCTGGTTCAGTACATGTGGATCTGACTCAAGTGGATGAGTTAAAGAGTCTGATAGCAGCAGACAGCAAGATTAAATAAATCATTTGCTGAAAAAAAGAAGACACAATCATACCTGTGCAGGTTTATGAGGCTTTATGGCAGTGAAAACAGCATAAACAAAACAACAGCACCTGTTAAGTGTAAGCCCAGGTAAATAAAGAGGATTCTGAATATGTGCACAGTTGTAGTTGATCTCAGATCAGCAGGCAACTTGTTCCAAAGAGCAGGACCCCAGTAATGAGAGCAACCTCAGACTGAGGTCTGACTCTGGGAATAGTTACAAGATCTGCACCAGATGAGCAGGGCATGAACCGGTGAGAGATTTGTGAGATAACAGAAGGATTTAAAAAGCAATTCTATATTGTACTGGAAGCCAATGAAGGGTTTTCAGTACTGGGTGTAATGTGGTCAGATTTCTGTGTAGCTGTAAGGAATCTGGTTGAATGACCTGAAGCTGTCATGTTGATGATTTGGGCAGTCCTGAAAATAGAGAACTTGTTAGGCGAATGTGCAAATATAACATACTGCCTTAAAAAGGGCACATGTTCCTTTTGCACCAAATGTTAAAACTGTGTTTATTAACTGTACACTTTGCTGTTCACAAAGCTTTTCGTCACGAAGCTTTTCTTCAAGTTTAGTTGCGTTAAATCAGAAAGTAAGTCAGTTGGTTCGTTATCACAACTGGAAGCCATCACATCACTGCCAAGGAGTGTGTGTGTGTTGTGTTCATTCAGACTGGCTCATTGTGCGACAGTATACATAATATACAACAGCTGAAGCGTTACAGATCATAACAACAGCCGTAAGAGAGCAGCAGCACAATTAGTAATAACATTGCCACATATATGCTGCAACGTCCTTCTAGTTACTGCGTGAAGATCAGGTACAGACAGCAAGATTTTGAAGAAATGCCTGTTTTCATATTGTAATCACGTCTATCGTGGCACACAGGTCAAGTTAAAATACAGGAATTTGATGAAGCAGCTGATCCCAGTCAGTGCGAGTGTGGCCTCAGTGCTCTGTTTGATCTCTCAATGCTGCGCATCTGATAATCATCCTTCATTTTTCCCACCTACGAACACAAAAGGTACCAGGATCATCTACGAACGCAAGTTCCTGCTGGACTGTCGCAGTTCTCCGTTGGCCAGGACCCCTCCTGCCAACCTGCCAGTCATTCCAGGAGTGACCAGCCCTGCCTCCAAGGACACCAGCAAGAAGACTCAAAATGGAGAACTACTGAACAACAACACCGCTGCTCCGAACAGTAGCGCTGCTGGTATGTTCACACCTATACACACATCACAGGATGGATGTTGCACTTAAAGTCCATCCATCTATTTTCTGCATTATGATGTAGAACCCATGCAAGCAATACAGCAATGAAGCCTACAAATCATCATCCATCTCCACCCTACATTTATTGTTTACTTATTTTTCTTTTCAAAGGTGATGACGCACAGTTTGAAATGGACATCTAGGTGAAGCCCAACAAAGTGCTGTGAAGACAGGGGTACCGTCTCCTCCCCTACCACCACCTACTCCATGTAGACAGAGGATCTTATCTCTGACGGCCTCATTTTTTGGATCTGTAATTACACTTTCACTGTCTGCCTCAAGGTTTCGGCCTGGTTTGTGTGTAACAAAAAGTGTGCCTTCAGGTAGTGGCTGCGAGTTTAAAACGAACACTGAGAAGTGCTTAACACCAACAATGCCTCAAACAAGTCAGTGAAAATGAGAATCGAATTGTCCGAATTTCTAACCATTCCAGAACGGTTTTCACTCGATGTGCTTTTATTTCAGTGCATTTCGCACAACCTCTCTTTAGATACGGTCTTCCAGTATTGCTCTCATAAACGAGCGCTTCACCTGAAGTGTAAAGAATGTAAAACAGAAATTTGTTGATGACATTTTGAATCAGATATTTCGCTATTTTAGGGTGATTTTAAAAAAGAAATTAAAGCAAACACCATTCAGACTTTATCTCTGCGTCATGTGTTCACTGAGTCTTTCTGTCAAATCCGTTGTTTGTTTTTTTAACTTGAATGGCGCCATCTGAACTTAAATAATGCTTTTGTTTCGTGTCAGCGGTTTAGATGTTTAAGTGAAAAGCTAATGTACATTTCAAAGTGACAAGTCTTGCAGCCTGCTGCACCTCCTGCGTCGCTCTGGTTCAGAGGAATTCCACGTGGAGCTCGCAGGAGGCTGATAACCTCAGTCAGTGGGCTGTTTACAGAGAGGTCAATATGCAACTGTACAACACATCAGGCAGGAACTCCTTCCTTCCATTCAACATTTACGATTCCACTTCTGTCACTGGCTCACTTCACTGTGAAGTGCTTATGAATAAAAGTGCCGGAATAGATGGTGTTTCACTGAACTTCTCATTGTTTGATCTAAAAGATGTTTCACATTTTTAAATTCTTGCATCCAGTAATGTGCGAAGTTTAAAGCCAACACTCATTTCTTTAAGTTTTGATTCCAGACTTTCTTATAACGTTTTAAAATGCTCTTGAACAAAGAACCAGTTTTAATTTGTGTCTTTTGGCACTTTGTTAAAAGCTTTTGTTACTAAAACAGATTTCAGTTGTCTCGATGAAAAATCCCAAAGATAACACAGTTTAACAGCCTGTGTTAACATTGTATTTTTTGCACCAACAAAGTTATTCCAAAAGAGCTGAAAATTTAGTATTTCTCTGCGTGGTGTCCAGAGCTTTAAAGAAATTTGATAAAACTGAACACGTAAAGGACAAAACAAGAAGTGTCAGCCCTAAAAAAAATATTTTTTACAACAAATAAACAGTATCTGAAAGTAATGTTCCCAAGAAATAGATAATCTAGCAAAAACCTGACGCAGAGATGTATCTGACCCTGCAGTTAATCCATCTACCGTCCACTGAAGCCTCATCGGGAATGATCTCAGCGGAAGGCGGCTGTGAAGAAGCCATTATTTAAGAAGGGAAGTGGAGGAAAGGCTGTGGTACAAGAAGTGGACTGAAGATCAGTGTCAACAGGGGTGACAGAGTGATAAATACAGATTTCTTGGTTCAAATCGTCATCACTGTGTACAAAGGAGGACAGGAGAGTCCAACACTGAGTGTCTACAGCCATCTGTGAAACAGGGTGGAGGCTCTGTCATGGGTTTTGGAGTTATGTGTGGTGTTGGAAATCTCATCAAAACAAATCATTCTGAACACAGAAAAGTCCTGTCAGATTTTTTTGATACATTATGGAGTAAAATCAATGCCATATAGAGAAACACACTGTGATACACAATCAGTCACTGACTGACCACAGAGCCCAGACCTCAATAAAACTGAAGCAGTGTGGGATCTCGACAGAGAATATAAAAGAAGAGCTTTGAATGTCTTTCAAGAAGCCTGGAGAGATATTCCTGAAGACTAAAGAAATAACAAGAAAGCTGCCAAAAAGGGTTCGGGCTGTGTCAAAGAATAAAGGTGCTCATAACAAATATTGACTTTCAAATTCGTTAGAATTCAGTTTTTTGCTGCTGGATTTGTATGTGTGTTTGCATGTAGCCTTAATGCAAAAATCACTGCAACTGTTTCCCACTGTCCTCGCCAAATATGAAGAAATAAGGGGTGGTGCAAGACTTTTGCACAGTGCTGTAGCAATGAAACACTCTTTCGTTATGAATACTCTTGCATGTGCGGAACTGCACAAATGCGTTTCTACTTTCAGCCTGTGGTGTAAGCGGCTCTGTAGAGAATCATCATTAGAATAAATATAAATAAAGCTCAAATCATTGAGTGGATTAAAAAATGGATGCGCTCCGGGTTCATTTGTAGTGAGTACAAACAAAAGGTCCTGATTGCAAAACTTACCTCTGCAAAAAAAAAAAAAAAAAAAAAAAAAAAAAAACAGGAAAGAAAAGAAAAGAAAAACACGTGGACAAATCCTGAAATACTACTCGGTCTGGTCTTGTCTTGGGTGGATGTGTGGTTGAATAGTTTCAGCTGATCACTTCCAGTCCGGCCTGTCTTTCCTCCACAGTAGCGTCACCCTTCAGGTGCAGTCTTTCCACTCCCTCCCATGAATGATCTCCTTGTCACCTTAGCTTCCTGGCTGTCCAACCCCCTCCTCACCAGGATAAACAAGTAGTACTACTGCCTTTTCTCACCCACCGGTCCATCCTTCAGTGTGGTTTGTGTTGTTCCACCCAGCGTGCCCGGCCAGGGAGGACGACGCTAATGACCTCTGATGATGTGTGCACTTTAACAGGACCAAGATGTGGATTGGGGAGGTGAGAAAGGCCAATATACTAAGTTGCTGGCTGCTAGCAACGGATTAAGAGGTGGATGCACATTCTGCCTTTTATTTGTTAACCCAAACAGATCTGTCATCCGAGGAACATTAAGAACAAAGTGTGCCCGTTTAGCTGTGTAGCTACTGCTGGTAGATTTAATGGAAGTGGCAACAAATGAAATGCTATTTAAAGCTTACACCAGATAAACTGGTGGTGCTGATATATATTTGTTTAATTTTTACAAATAAATTAGGCGTGATTTATTTTTAACTAAATAAATACATTTTCATTTAACTTTGAATTAGGAAAAAAACCTTTGTGACTGTGTATGAGCCTTTTTTAATGTTTAATAAAGGGTTTGTTAAAAATGTTCACCTTATAAATAAAAATATATAAGAACGGGTGAAGAAAAATATTTTAAAACAACATAAAACAGCACACTTCCGTCAAAATAAAAAAAATTTAATATACGTTTCATATTTTATGTACAGAATTTACATGATAATGCATAAATAACACAAAAGATAGAAAAACATTAGTTTATCACCCAGTATGGATGCAATATATATACTTTGAGTCATTTCATCTCAATAACATTGATATTTTAGTATTCATTTATACATCGAAGCAATTAAAAAAACATCTGAGTTAAAGTTTATGGTCGGTTAATGTTCAGTTAATAGACCACAAACAAAGCAGGTTTGTGTGTTTAGGTGTAAGCTGGGGTGGTGATGGGTTGGGGCTTCAGTGGCACCCGCAATCCTCAACAATCATGTCCTCGTGATGCCGCAGAGTCAAATCATCGCTCTCAAAGTACAGCATGGAGAGGGGGCTGAGGCGCGTTGGCACGCAGGACGGGCAGGTCACTCTTTCTGGGTGGTGATGTTTCAAGAGGCTCTGAAAATGAAATAATTTACATGAATAAATGAGCAACTATAGGATTTTTTATTTTGAGGTTTAGAAATAGTTCAGTGAAACTCTTTAATCTGCTTACCTGCATGTATGCATGGTTGGTGGGACTGAAAGACTCGTCCAGGGGTGTAGGGCACTCTCCCTCACAGCGATATGCGTTGTAGCGCTTCGGATGCACAATCCACTCATCCCAGCCGATGTGGTCAAAGTCCACCCACATGTCTACCTTTCGGCACAGCGGTCTCTGGACCTGCTCTGCTGCTGCTGATGGTGCTGGAGCCACAGTAGGTGCAAGTACACCAGCTACTCGCATCCTTTCCATTCTGTTCCTTTTGTGGCGCCGACTTTGAATGTCGCTGCCCTCTTTGTCCATGGACACATACTTGGAGTTCTCCACAGTGTGAATGAGACTGTACGCTGCATGGCCCTCCTTATGTTTGGAGAAGATCACCATCATGACCTGGTTTGTGGTTGGATGGCGGATTTTTCTCTGCCTCAGTCCTAAAGTTGTGAACAGAGACTTTCTGGTTTTTTCCACTCCATCCCCAGCACCACTCCCATACTGAGTCTCAGGCTCTCCCGAAGCCTCTCGGCTCTGCACTTCGTCTCCCTGGTATAGCCAGTATTTTAAAAGACTGGTCACATTGAACACCTTCCAGGAGGACTTTGTGCTGCTGGGCGATGTGCCAAAGCTCCCTAAGAAAAGACGCTCCTCCTGGCACGATGTGTCATCCAGGTCACAGCTCTGCTTCCGGGAGTGATATAAATCCACAGTGGCACGCTCAGAGGCAGAGAAAGCTGGTAGTCTGATCTGCAGCTCTGCCAGCTGGACAAGCTCACTGGTAGAGATGGATGACATGTCAAATGTGACGGTCCACTTTTCGCCCTCTTGATGGCAGCCTGAAAATGAGACACGCAAGTGAGACTTCAGATTGACACACTGCAGTCTGGGATGAATCTGGACAAACCAGATCTGTGGACAAATGTCAAAACACTGGAGTGAGAGGGTGAACAGGACAGGATGTGTATTGGACCCCCCTGTGCAAGGACGTCTGAGGGCTAATATACAACCTCCCCACATAAAACAGGGCAAGCCTTTAAAGTTCGAATAAGCACTTTGACACTTGCTGGGTCGTAAAAGGGAGGGTCTGATAGTACAGACAATCGACCAGTCAATGAGCTCCTGGAGGATTCAGTGCACAGAGAAACCAACTCATACATTAAATAGCAAATTTAACAACCAATGAGCAACATGAAAAACATAATTCAGCTGTTTACTCACCTCTGGCCATCAGGCTTTTGACAGAATCAAAACTGTGCACTGACAGGCTGTCGCTTTGTGCAGTAACATCGCTGACAGCTACAGATGAGGAGGAATCAGCACTTCTGAAGGAGCGATACAGCTGGATCATGTACAGAGGGTATCCTCTGCGATGATCGGTTGACAGATTTCTGAATGCCAAACTGCTCTCGAGTCCCGTGTGATATCTGTGGCCCCGGGCAGAAGAAACCACTCCAAAAGCACAGATGAAGACTATGAGGACTTCCATTTCAGCTGAAACTCACAAAGTGAACACCGGAATGAGAAGAGAGAGAAGCAGAGATCTCCTCCTTTACTCCAGCTGCTCTCAGGCACAAATGATGCTCTGAGCAGACGGAGCTCCAGGCAGGCCTTTTATAGCCGCCAGCTGCCCTTTGATGACCCCTGGCCACTCCAGGCATCCGAACAGCCCCTCTGATCATCAGAGCACATCAGAGGGCCAGAAAAAACAGAAGAAGAAAGCATTTATCCAAGGTCATTGTCCCATCAAATGAACTGTTCTTTCAGAAATCAATTTAAAAACAATTAAAATCTTGCACAGCAACTCGCACCTTTCTATTTCCTTAATGCAAATAAAGTTTATAAGAATAAAATGACTAATATAAAATGACAACTCAATGTTGAAATGTAAAAACATGTTTTATTTATTAACAAGCTGCAAGAAACATTTGTCTTAATTGCTTCCAACGAGTTAGGATTATAAATATGTTTATAAAATAGTACACAGACACACACTGTGTGATTTCAGTTCTAGTACGGATTAGTTTATAATTTATAGAAGCTGTAAAAATGTGCTGACTCAGAGAGACAGCTCCAAAGACATAAACAGTAAACTACAGTTTAAGAGGTAACGTTCATAACTGCAAAGTGTGTTTCAAAAGTAACCAATAGTACAAGGTTTTAAAGTAACACATTCATATCCAAAAAAAATGTCAGGGTTTCACATTATATGGTCCGGAAGCTCATCAAAAAGAGGTCTGTGTATTAATTTATATAAAGACTTTATATGGAGGTCTGACTGGTCTGACTGGTTTCATCTGTTTCCCACTGTGCTGCTGCTGATGGCTCCTCTCATAAAGCATCAAAGAAGTTCTTCACCTGTGGACAAACAGGCATACTAGGATCACAGCATATCAGAAACATCATCCATACAAAAACATGTCAGCTGACTGGCTCAAACACCCTCACATGCCCCACCCCAGGGTGGAAGATTGTGATTCGCAACATCAGAGCAGTGCCCTCGTGTGGTTAACTCTGGCACAGCACCTTTTAGGAATAAATGCCATTCAGTAGGTATTCAAGCACACCTTTGTGATAAACTGTTCCTGCACCTCTGGGTCACTCTTAAATTCCACGCTGGCATCAAGTTTTAAGACGGGTATCTGCTTCAGCTTCTCAAAATGGATTCTGAAAGGAGAGAACAAAGCTGTATTATTATGACATTAACAGCAGACCACACACTGCTGCACCGTCAGCTGTTCACAGCAAACAGCTGCAAGGAACCTGAACACAAGCACTGTGCCACCACCAGAAAGTTTAGACCAGCTAGATATCACTACTTTGTGTAGCTTCTCTTTTTTACTTGTAAGCATAATGGAGAGGGAGACTAACGGGATAGCGGGCTATCTCCAGCTTAAAGTCAGAGTTCTCAGTATCACAAAGGCGAGTCTCTTTTTACCTGGCTACATCGCCATGCTAACCTACACTGAGCACATACCACAACATTCAGAGTTTCTCATTAAAATCACCTGGAAGTGCCACAATTTTCACTTATTTGTTTCTTTACAGCTTTGAGTGCAATGCAGAGTGCTGGGGGAACATGTTTTACCTTAGTAACAAGGTGGAGCTAACTGTGCATGACAACTGGTAACTGGATGCAAGTATTCTGTTGGTCATGCAGAAAATGTATAAAGGTCTTTACGCTTGACTCTAATTTACTTTTGCAGCTAATAGAACGCAGGACATGTTTATTTAATAGACCAAATTAACTTCACCTTATGTTCCAGAGCTCTAATGTGTCTTTTGTTCCATTTTTCTCCCCTCACCTCTTGTGGGAGATGACCGTGCTTCCCTGAGCCTGGTTGTGCCAGAGATTTCTTCCTGTTAAAAGGAAGTTTTTTCTTTCCACCATCACCAAGTGCCTGCTCATAGTCTGATTGTTGAAATTTTCTCTCTATTATTGTAGGGTCTTTACCTTACAATACAAAGTGCCTCAAGACGACTGTTGTGATTTGGCATTATATTATAATTATTATTATATTTAAAAAACTGAATGATCACCTTAAAAACAAGAGTGCCCTCAGCATTAAAATATATCTATTAACTCATATTAAAAAATAAAAAATTCTTAACACTGTGTTAATTCACCAGATTAACGATTTTCTGCAGCATTAAAGTCTTGTCTTATTTGTCACATTTTACTGTTATTTTTGTAACACTATTTTATGAATATCATCTGATAACATCCGTGATTGGAGTAAGTGCCACTTATAGGGCTCTTTCTGTGTGGAAGAGGAATCACATGATGCCTGAAACAGCCTGGCTTTGTTGAACTTCTTTCGTAGTACACCCCTCTGGTTAGGCGTGCGCCATAAATTACAATGGCAATAAATCACATAATCCAGAAAATCTGGGGTTAAACCTTAAATTATGTCACCAAGCCCCAGGCCCTTCTTCATTGTACAGTTGACCCCCGGTATTTGCAGGGTTGAGACCCCCTGTAAAAAGGCTTATAAGACCAAATATACCTTAAAGTATCACCCCAAAACAGCCAACAGCACTGGAAAAAGTCAAAAGATAATCAGAGCTGTGTAATCTTATTCTCACTCACTCGGTCGTTTTCTCAACCAGCCACCTCTCATGTTGAGAGTGCAACTTATCCAGATAATCCAGCTTCACGCCCTCCTCTTCTGCTCTTCCCCGACGCTGCAGGCGCTCCATGCATTTCTAAAAGACATGCAAAACTGTTTGTGTGACACTAAATTACCTTCCACTCAGAGCACAAAATACTGAATTTCATGTGCCATACCTCTGGTGGGGCGCTGAGGTAAATTATGCCCTCTAGCTCCACCTGGTGTCCAAACTGCTCCACCAGGAGGGAATGCCAGTCCTGGTAGACAGCCCATTCTGTAGTGTTGATACATCCCAGCTCAAACATGTTCAGAGCAAAGATATATCTGAGAAAACATAATACAGGAGAATTAATTTTCATTATATCCTTGTCAAAATTTTGCTTATTTTGTTGAAAATACTTCTGGTAAATGTGACTCACTCACCTATCGCTGTAGACTGAACGCTCATACACCTGGACAGGTGTTCCCTTTGACTGGAGGAGGCGTGCAGGTGGAGGCTGCAGCTGTGTTCTGAGCCGGCTCATGCAGGAATACGTCTGGAACGTGTATGACCAGCGCTGAGGGTCCTGGTACATCATCTGCAGCAGGTTGCTGACTGTGGTCTGTGGGGGCACACCTTGGCCCTGTCAAAGACACGAGCAGACAAATGTAAGCTGCATTATCCTGCCTTCCTTTAATTTGTGTAACAAAAAAGATGAAGATGTGAATATACCCACCTTTGAGGTCTCACTTTCAATGTTCTGCCACTTGCTGACAGGTTCTGCCACCACCTCCCAGTCTGCACAAGCTGACTGCAGGAGTTTCGCAAAGGTCGATTTTCCAACAGCTGTTATTAAAAAGCAGGTAATGCAGGAGATCAGCACAGAGACATACAACAGGAGATTCGTCTAACTGGGACAATCTGTAAACTCTTACCGATGTTGCCCTCGATAGAAACTCTCCTCACCCGAGCTTTTGCATCCGCAGCTGAACCTGACAAACACCTCGAAGAAAATAAAGTGAGGCTTCCTCTCTTATTTGCCATAGCTCTCAGTACGGCTGTGTATCCACCTCTCATCAGGGAGTCAGAGCTCTTCCACTGGATGCATGTCAATCTTCTGACCTGTGTGAAACCTGCTCGCTGATTATATATGCTGAACAGAGCGTACCGACAAGGCGCAGACATCCCGACAGGTAGTACAACTATACCGGAAAATCACATTAACCCGCAGGTCATTCGGTGGGTAAATGAGTTACAGAACCTGTTATGAAAGTTTGCATCAAGTTAAGACAGACGTTAGCTGAAAGCCCCACGTGAGGTAAGCTCGAGGAGCGTTCATCAGTAACCACAGGAGAGCTAATGTTATAGCGGTGTGGATGCTAACACCGCTATAATGTTGAATTAATGGTCAACGTCCGTTTAATTCGGGTCAGGGAAAAAACCAAAAACGACTATTACCGGCTCAAAACACATGCTACAAACAGTAGCGTTAGCAACGAAAACCACTTCCGGCTCACGTTGTGTACTTTCGCAATAAAAGCATTTCAATATTTTGCTTAGCATAAACAACGAGGTTTGTGTAAACTGACAGCACAGTTTGAGGTGGTGACTACTTATAAATGCAGTTATATTTAGTTATTACAAATATTTTTTAAAAATATTAAATGAGTATATAAATGTACATTCTCATGTGACAACGCGAGTGTTTATTTATTTATTTATTTATTTATTTATTCTTTATTTATTTTTCACACAGTGAAATTTTCATACGCATTTCAACCTCGGTGCTTAGCGTTTTTTGGGGGATTTGGGGTTTTTTTGGGCGGTGGGGGTACTTACATTCGTCATGTTCGTGAGGTTTGTTTTTATTTTAAATATGTATATTGTAGGTTTTCTTAGTTTTCTGTTTACATGTACTGAGAGATTTGCACTGGTGTAATCTCGCTAAATGGCCAAGAAATTCCCAGTTTACGAGATTTAAGTTTAAGTTTCCTGTCCAGTTAGCGTAATCCGGTAGTTTGTATTCAGTGTGTCTACAATAAAGTAAAACAAACAAACAATCAAAAAAAAAAAAAATCAAAATTAAAGATAATTATAAAATAAATAAACTATCCTGTGTTCGTGTGCCTTTGTAGAAAAACTTGTTTGATTTCATCAGCACAGGGTATGAGGGCGCCAGCATTAAACTCAAACTAAACAAAGATGGTTACATAGGTCTCGATGCATGTATAGGCTATTAAAAGGGAGAGTGTTTCACTAAACCTGATAATGCATTTTTAAATGGACTCCATCAAAACACATCACTTGCTGACAAACAGCATGCTGATTGCTGCGGAAATCAAAGATAACCTGAAACACCAACAAAAGTCACTTCTTTAATTTTCTTGAACGCCTGTCAGAAATTCTTACCGTCCCATAGTGTTGCAAAGCACCATTTCTTTACGCAAAAACGCCTTAAACATATTAAACACTCAACGTAATGGCATTGATTTTTCACGTTGTTGTCACGTTTCAGGACCACGGACAGCACGTGCTTCTGCGTTCGAAAATTAGCTCGTTGCCTCTAATCAGCAGATATTAGTGAGCGTCACACCTTCCCATCACACGCAGACGACTCCACTAGCTTTCTTAGTAAATTTGGCCCATACCCTACAATATATGATGTGCATATGGCCGTAAACTGTAATATAATGATGTTTATATGCAGCCAATGCATGTGGCAAAGGGTCCTCAACCAATCTTTAATAAATAGATACAAACTTTCCTATAAATTATTTTTGCCAGATGAATATGAAAGATGCCATTTTCAACCTTAGTGCACTGACACATCTACTCCAGCCATGTTAACAAAGATTCATGGCACCCGTTTATTAGTGCAAACAACCTAGCCTGTAAGACAATAATTTACCTCAGCAGTCAGCGTGCAGTAACGCAGTGTGAAAGCTAAACAGGCACTACATTTTTTTTTATTCTGCATTTTTATTATTTTATTTTTATTCAAACTACATACTTTTGAAAAGCCATCCAAAAAAAATAGAAAATAAATAAATTCAGATGAACTGTCACTGGTTTATACTGTTTGTAACAATATAAAAAGCATACAAATAGATTGTCCTTAAAAAAAAAGTCTTCAAAAGAGCATAATCACAAAAGTCATTTTATTTGACATTTCATACTAATTATATTATAATCATAAAAACGTTTTCCAAAGTAAAAATATTCAACACAAACTTTGTTGAAATAGCTCTTAATTACACTTTTGTTCAATCTTCATATCTACTTAAAATGCAAACATTCTGTTAAGTAATTGTGGGATTTATTGATATATGATGCCAAGAGACAATTTAGGTGTAATCATTAGTTCATAAAGATTAAAGTGCTGATCATCTAATCACTGATTGGCTGGAACATCAGTAGCTCGTGTTTCTGATGGTGATCCTTTGAGCCGCCTCGATCTTGAAATCACCGACACCTGACAGAGAGACACAGTGAAAGCAGATCAACGAAATCCTCGTTTGTGCGTCACAGTCTAAAGTGTGTTTGCATGCATGTGTGTGTCTACTCACCCTCAGTGAGTGCAGTGCCATTTGAGGAGAGGTGCCAGTATCTGCGGTCACTTTGCCTGGCCTGCTCTCCATTCACCACACTTAAGAAAGGTCCCCACAGGCTGGACTCCTTCTCAAACCTGCCACACAGCATCGTCAGACTACTCACTGCAGCCAATCACGCGCAAGGTAAAATACAATTGCATGAACTCACGTGAAGCCAACATTTTCCTCCTTGAGCAGTTCAAGAGCCTCTAGCAGGGAGCTGCCCTTTGGCACATGCACCGAGTAAAGTGCTGCTGCTCCGCTGGATGTCACCACTTCCACCATCACATTCACCTTGACCTGGTTTGGTGAAACCACTACAGGATCTAAGGGCTCAAGCACCAGAGTGTCTGCAGGAAGGTACACATATAACAATGTTAGAATGGCAACAGACACAACCTAAAGTGGCCAAAGAGGGTAGAAATGATGCTGCACATACTATCCTCAGTGAGGCACTCCTTGCTTTTAACTGCCATGTAGGATGTTTGCTGGAGAGCAGGCAGAGTCTGAGAGATGGCCATGGGGTTGTGGTATGCGTTGCTTCTAGCAGCTGTCCTCATGGCCTCCATTGAGGCGGCACACTCTGCAACCTCACTGCCCATTGCTAACAGGGCCTTGAACACATCAAATAAACACACTTCAGCTGCAAAGATATTGCTCTGTAGAAGTCTCTGAAGAGAGAGAGAGAGAGAGAGAGAGAGAGAGAGAGAGAGAGAGAGAGAGAGAGAGAGAGAGAGAGAGAGAGAGAGAGAGAGAGAGAGAGAGAGAGGATCCTTACTTGAACTGCAAGGCCTGTGCTGAATTCATTACCAATATGACCATCAGCCCTGCGGGAGGCTAGAAGCTTCTGCTTGATCTTGCTAAGAGCGGTGTCCAGCCCAGCAGCGTTTTGCATGTGAGAACCAGAGTCCTTCACACACTGGAGTGCCATTCCAGCCATGGCATACGTATCTGAGGAGAAAAATTGGATAAAATATTAGCACAACTGCATCATTACAGCTGTATTCAAAGCTAAAATACAAAGTGAAAAGCTTTTAGCATTTTCACAGCATACTAATGTAGATGTTTAGTGAAAGCTAAGCTAGCACTACAAGAGGTAACCGCTTTGCCAGAGCAAGCTGTGGCATAGACAAACAACTGAAAGCTAAACTGTATGTAGAGCTTCCTGTTAAATATCCATCAGGTGGCCTCAGCTTCAAACTCAGTGGATTTTGATCTGAAATATAACACGGCAGTGAATATATGTTTACTTCATCATGTGTCATCGTGTCATCAGCGGTAAACTAAATTATCCTAAAACCATGATTGTTAGTAGGTAATAGCAGGGTGACTCCTGCATCATTATTTCACCTTTATGTTAACAGCTAAAGACACCATTAAGGCATGTTTCACCCACCCACACTCTCAGACTCTCCATGTTTGAACTGCTCATGTTCTGCTGCTTTGATGAGCTTGTTGGTCACATGGTTGTTGACCCTGATGCCGCTCACACAGAGAGCGAGCACACCCAGGGAGTACTGGTAATAGTTGGTCAAAGGGCGGTGGCTGACTGAATGCAGGAGAGAAGAAGCAAATTAAACCAAATTACACTGAACCACAACTTCACAGCAATGTTTGAGAAATTATGAGGCATTTCAGTCTGGATGAAATTAGACAGAAAGTTACTCTATCCCTGCTAAATTCACAAACTATGAAATATGACCCCCGTCCTCTACATTAGGTAAACTCTGGTCAGATACTGTAGCACATCAAAGAGGAGAGGATTGCTGAAAAAAATTTATGACAATGATTGCCCTTCAGAAACTAAAAATCAAACAAACAAACAAAAACCTTACAGGCAATGTGCTCTTTCTCCAGCTCCATCTGGTTCTTCAGGTGTGTCAGCAGTGCTTCACTCCTCTCGTTTACAGTGAAGCTGACCGTGTTGAGATCATAGCAGGAGGACTTTAAAGCCAGGTTGTAGAGCGCCAGCACACCAGTCACAGGCTGACTGTTAGAGAGAGAGCTGAGAGGAGGAAAAAAGGCTCAGTAGAGAACATTGGGGAGAAAGAGGACTTCATAGAAAGTGTTTAAGTATGCATAAATGTGTGTTGTGTGTGTGTGTACCTTTGAATGTCATTGTGCAATTCATTATTTAGTCTGTTGAGGTGTTCGCTCTCCTTGGCCAGGTTGTGGTTATTGGAAAGGCGTAATGCCAAGTGGACACTGGGGTTAGGAAGTCCCTCCTGGCTCTCCAGAGAGCGAAGGAGATTCTTGTTGAGTGAAAGCAGCAGCTCAGTGTTGGAGCCTTCTGTATCTGGAATTTAACTTTATAGGTTTAAAAAAAAGTCACCTGACACAAACAAAACCTATAAGTATCTCTGCTCTGCTGCTGTTGACATTTACATGAACTTTTGAAAGTGTTGCAAAACCATAGCTGCTGCATCAGCAGGACTAATTTACAGAATCATCACTACTGCGTTCAACACTCTCAGCAGATCAAGGCCAAAGAGGAGCCACATTCACTGTTAATCCTACACAACTAAGTAAACAAGCAACACAATGTATCACTCACATTCATTAAATACGCAATTGCAACATCTGTGAATGTCCAGACTCGTCAGTAAGTGTATTTGCAAACTGGGTTGCCTCAGAGTTAGTGCAGCTTTAGGAAGTTTAGTATAGTTAAGTTTTCTTTTCTTTTTTTTAATTAATTTGTAAAGAGGTCTTTTTAAAGTTGGCCTACTTACCACATGGTTTGGTAGAGGCAAAACCAATCAGTGCTGAGATTATCACCAAAGTTATCATTCTGGATAACCTGCTGGTTAAAACATACAAAAATCAGGCACACAGAAAATGAATCAACTCGGCTAAACAGTTAAAGTTAAAAACAAAAACAGTAAAAGTAAAACAGATATACAGTCACTGCGGGTGATAAAAATGCAAGGATCTTTGAGGAAGGCATGTACAAGTAATGGAAAATAAATATAAAAATAACTAATTTATAGTGACATGGATTGTGTGCCAGCATCACAGCAGACAATAAGTATCACATGATTATAAAATCAAAGCGTTGTTTTGACATATCCTGTAAACAGTAGCGTGTTACCTCCACGGATCGTCCAAAGTGAAAAATCACAGCCGAGTGACGAGACGAGCTGGGACAACAGCTTCTAGTATTTCACTGTCACATGACTGGTCATTTGCAATCATAACGCGAGAGGGTCCCTTTAAACGTCAGCTGACCGGAAATTAAGAAAAAAATCTCTAATATTAAAAAATAAAATGCCAACACCGTCTTATTGTCACTAGAGATCACTTTTACATTTCCACGACGGTTTTTTTTTTGTCGTTTTTTTTTTTCTTTTTCGGAAACTACAGTTTGTAGTACATCCACTGGAACTACATTTCCCACAATCCCACTAAACGTAACATGCGCACTTTGTAGAACCTTGACGACTGTTCTGGCGCGACTCAGAGTAAGGAGCTAACGTCAGTTTGACCCAGCCTATCATAGAAGAAGTCCACAGAGCACGGTGACAGTTCATTTTGGATCTTTTTCTATTCGACGGGGGTATCATGCGATTAGGTTAGTACGACTTTAGCTTGTAAAAACTATTTTTGTGTGAAAATGGGAACTCTCTAAAGGAGAATAAATAAGCTCTGAACGGAGGCGAGCTAACTAAACACATTTGTCAACAACAAAAACGGCAATGGGGCAGGGCAGCTGCACAACTCGCTCTTTAATGCCAAATATTTTTGCTTAACTTGTGCAGAGTGGCTGTTCAGTGCAGGGATGAGGCTGTCGTGTGTTTACCTCTCATCTATTAATAACACACAGTTTTATCATTAACATGCTAACGCCAGTAGCGTTATAGCTAGCTAAATAGGAGGCAGCTAGCGCGATGTAAACAAATAACATGTGCGTCATGTAGTTTGTAAAAAAATAAAAATAAAAAAACCTTTATCGGCTTAACTGACTGGTATCAATACTGATCTTCCAGATCAGAGTCGTTAATAGCTGCTTACTCGCGTAGCTCTTCAAAAACATTTCATCGATTGGGCCAGCATGCATCACCCTGCGCCCCCAAGCAGTGAGCTGAGCTGCCTGCCAGCCATGTATTCCTTTTCAGGCCCCACAAGCCTTCCCGACTTCGACCTCGGACCTTCAAGTATGATTGAGGATGTACAGACAGCGACAGTCTCTAACAGGTATGTAACTGATGCACAGTGCACTATTTGTTTGTTTGTTTTCACCACATTTGTCAGACACGCTTTGGCTTAATTTGAAATATACTTTTATTTCTGAGCCCGACACAGGCATTTTCTGTGCCTCTATTCCACAGCAACTGGGAGACTAGATGCCTCAGGAAGCACAGGAGGAGAGCAGATGATGAGTAAGTGAGAGATGAATTATTAAAAAAAGAAAAGAATAAAAGCATTTGGTAATGCTTGTCTTAGCCCTACACAAGTGTTAAACTATATGATTGTTTTATCAGGGGTTGCAGTGCCAAAAAGAGGAGGTTAATGTTTGAGGCAGAAGTTGCTCCTTCAAATTTGAGCACTAGCACAGAGTGTGACTGGTCTGGTGCAAACAGCTGCTCTTCTCAGTCTGCACAGCAAGCCTGTCCTGTGCCTCCACAGTCCTGCACAACATCTAATAACACCACTTTGCCGCAGACCTCTTCTTCCCTGTTCCGACTTGAGACGGAGAGCTCCTGCATGGAGATCGAGGCCGCACAGAGAAAACTTCAGGAGATAGAAGACAGGTATGCAATGTATAACATTTGGGAGAAAAAAAATGAACAAAACACAACTTGTCATTTGTTCACAGCAGCTGTATTATGGTGTGTATTGTGTCTTTAACCTCTGCATGATAGTTGTATCTTCCTTTGTAAAACGAGTTGATTCTATTGCCAGTTCGCCAAGCCCTTTCATGTAAACATGCAGGGGAAACATTGGGTTGGCTTAGAGATTTAGCTTCATATGCTTGATTATCCTGATTGCGAATGATGGGTTAAGTGAAACCAGATAATGGAAACATAATCCTGGGTATGTTGTACATGCCCTGAAGCAGGTTTTGGTATGTAGAATAAGTAACCATAGTGATGTAACCCAGTAAAAAGTTCTGATGTCTGAGTATTTGAGGTCAATCCTGAACGTACCTCTGTAAGCACAGGTCTCTGTTTATAATGTGCATACAATGTATATGTCAGGCCCACAGACCACCCTTCAGACTGTTTTGTATTTTCACGTATGTATTTACATTGTTCTTGACAATGTAAATACATAACATTTACATTTATATAATTCAAAGTGGGGTTTTTCTTAAATCTGGCATTCAGTGTTGGTGAAGAGTTTGGGGGTTACATCACAAGAAAGAGTGACAACCCACAATGTACTATTGATGTATCACAGAATAACACTGGAGGACGATGAGGATGAAGATCTGGATGTAGAGCCAGCTCCGAGACGCCCGGTGCTGGTGATGTCTGACAGTTTGAAGAAGGGCCTGCGGCAGGGCATCAGTGACATCCTCCCCCACACAGTAGCCCAGTCTGTGTATGTTTATTTTGTTATTGGAACATTTAATGGTGATTTTTAAGTAATAAATAGAAATGGATATATCCTTTATTGTCCCTCATTGGGGAAATTCAGGTGTTCTAGCAGCAAAGCGACAGGCAGATGGAGCATGCAGATTCACACAAAAGTTAAGAATATAAAAAGCAAGAAATAGACTGTACAGGCAAATTTACAACATAAGGAAAAAAACAAAAATATGAGTAATGATGTGAGATGGACTCCAAATATTGTTTTCAACTGGCAAGAGTTTCTTGATTAAGAAGTCTGCGCAGTTGCACTCCTTTAGGGATGCTAATATTTGTGTCACCTTCGTCTTTCTCACACTTTAGGAGCCGTTCCTGTATGGAGCTGGTGCTATGGCGGCCACCAGAAGATCCCTTCAGTCAGAGACTTAAGGACTCATTACAAAAACAGCGCAAACAACAGACTGTGTGTCGGCAGACTCCAACTCCATGTCCATCTCCCAGTCCCCTTAACACCTCAAGTCCACCAGCAGACACACACTCTCCTCTGTACAGTTTCTCTGTGGCCCACAACTCTGGAGAGGAGGAGATGGAAATGTAATAGTGTTTCTCCACAAAGTGATGCCAAAGTGAAAGACTGGAGACTCGTAGCAAAGTAAAAAGATTTAAAAAGATGTGGAACAACTTCAGGCTGGTCAGTTTGTCTTTATAAGGATATTGTGAAGTTTTGAACAGTTTGTGAAGCGCATCATTTTCTTGGCAGTAATTTATGTTTTCTGACTTTAATCCCATTTGATCTTGTAACATAATAACTGACATAATCTCCAAGGTCTGTCAGCAAGTAGCCTTACATAATACTTCGCAGTATTGATGTTTCCCGTAAGAAGTGAAACGACTTTTACGTTGCCAAAGCCTGGCCAGCACTACGCTGATGTGTTGTAAATATGATTATATTTCTTAAACATCAGCGTGGAGCATCACATTTGCTTGTGGCATGCCTTCCTGCTTGTAGTAATACTTCTGGCGGAGAGATCATCTCTATTGCTTAGCAAGTATGCCATTAGGGGAGCTTGGAGGAATTTATAAAGTCATGGAAATGCAGATTTTTATGGTTTGACTGTATTTTCATATGCACATGACCAGAACTTCAGCTAGCCATTGGGTGCTATAAACTTTATATTTGTTTTTTAATAAATGTACAGTTTTCATGTGTATATTCTGCCCAGTTTTCATTGGATGAAAGTGCTTGAATCAGGCAAGTTTGTGTGTGAACATGGCTTATAGTAAAATGCGCTATAATACTGTAAGTACCAATTCATTTACCATGCATGCATACTGTAAATGGAGCTCTACCCAAATATTTAGATAGTTGTTTGTATTTGGTTTGACTCTTACAATAGTGATCATCATACTTCACACCCTTTCCAAATTCAGCCATATTTTTGAACCCTTCAGATTAATGGACAGCGAGTACAAGTAGACAGGTTCAAAAGCCTTTAATACGTTACATTTTGCTTCAGCCTTGCAGAAACTGTAAATGTATTTTTAAGCATTTTCTAAGGACTTTGTTAAAGCCCTGCCAGCTTTATGAGGTTATTTAATGTACGGTAACTCACATGATCGTTAGTCTTCAGAGAAATGTCAGCTCCTGTCGTTTACAGCTCACTGCAAGCTATAAAAACCTTACTGCCTTAGCACAGAGGAATGTGATGACCACATCTCCAGTTGTTCCATATGTCACTGTGACCTGCTTGTTAACCTCCTATCTTAGAACAGTGAATGATTTATATTTGTTGCCATGGGACAACTTTAAATAAGGCTGATTTGAAGAGCATTCTATTACTGGTGTGCAGTCGCTCACACAGTGTAAGGTTTTGTGTTGCTTTAACTCCCATCTGTGTCTGTACTCTGAGGGATCTGTGAATGAAACAATAATAGCAGTTAATATCAATATTTGGGAAACAATTAGTGCTTTTAATATTCCCATCAGACATGGGTAGCATGGCTGTATGCATGACTGATACTAGTCTGAGATTCTTCTAAAGAAACATGCTATTTGTGTTAAAAGTAGAATGGGAGGCAGAGCCTTCAGTTTTCAGGCCCCTCTTCTGTGGAACCAGCTTCCAGTTTGGATTCGGGAGACAGACACTATCTCTACTTTTAAGATTAGGCTTAAAACTTTCCTTTTTGCTAAAGCATATAGTTAGGGCTGGACCAGGTGACCCTGAATCCTCCCTTAGTTATGCTGCAATAGACATAGGCTGCCGGGGGATTCCCATGATGTATTGAGTTTTTCCTTTCCAGTCACCTTTCTCACTCACTATGTGTTAATAGATCTCTCTGCATTGAATCATATCTGTTATTAACCTCTGTCTCTCTTCCACAGCATGTCTTTTACCCTGTCTTCCTTCTCTCACCCCAACCGGTCGCAGCAGATGGCCCCGCCCCTCCCTGAGCCTGGTTCTGCCGGAGGTTTCTTCCTGTTAAAACTGAGTTTTTCCTTCCCACTGTCACCAAAGTGCTTGCTCATAGGGGGTCATATGATTGTTGGGTTTTTCTCTGTATCTATGAAGCGCCTTGAGGCGACTTTTATTGTGATTTGGCGCTATATAAATAAAATTGAATTGAATTAATGTTTTATCAGTTTATTTTATAATCTGTGGAAATGTGAGTGCAGAGAACCACCATCAATAGCCTTAAACTGCTGTAAAGCTTTGTATTTTTTCATTGTGCATTTTTTTGGTCAGACTAAATATGAATGAAGACATAATTTTGTGGGTTAGAAAATTAAGAAAAAAAATTACAAAACCTTCACAAAAATACTTGACTTTAAATTACAAGTAGTACTTGGAGTATTGAAATTTATAACTACTGTAAACTTCATCAAGTGGAAACATTAAAAGTCACTTCACACTTCACAATAACCAGATACTGAAGAATTTACTCACTGTTTCAAGATAGGATCCTGATAAATCGGGAGGAGGTGAGCTCCACCCGTAGGCCTGATTTTCAGCACGGAGCTGCTTCACTTTGCTATGGAGGTAACGTATAAGCTTAAAGGAAGCCATGTCTGAGGAGCTGTGATGGGAGTTCAGAGCTTGGAGGGAGGGAGAGCTGAGAGATTTCTGGTATTCCTTAAAAGAAAAATGATACCAGGATTTTTCTTAATAGCATAAACAATGAGTAAGGACACAAACGTTTTGGGTTTCACACAGGAAGCGCAAACCATTTACCATTTCTTCCTCAGGTCTTTCAGGCTCCCTCTGCCTAACATCTTGTGGTCTTGGTGCCTTCCTAGAAAAAGCAAACCTGAATTTGGTTGGTTGTTGGGTAAATAACATAACTGCATGAACATCTGTTGTATATGTATAATGTTAGATCTATGGTCTAAGCATCGCATCACATTGAGTTGAGGTGAGATCATGCTCTTGTACAGCTGGTTAGTATAACATCGATTTACCAAGACACAAAATTACCTGCCCCTTAACAACTTTGCCTGGCACCTGTGGGATGACAAAAGTTAGCACAAAAACTGTATACATGTCACAGTATTGTTTGATTCAAGATCAGCAGCTTTGGGAAATTATTGCAACACAAAAAGAAAAATATGACCTGGCTGCATTCTGGGTTTAGTTTGGAGGATGCCATTTTTGTTTTGAGCACGTTACCGTTCCAGTTCAGCTGTCAACTCTTCTTCAAACTTGAGTGCCAGGCGAGCTGCGGTCTGTCCCTTCCACTCAGCCATGCTCCTCTGAACCTGCCTGAGCTCAGAGTCTTTGGCCTTCAACTGCTTGCGGAGACATGCTGCCACTCCTCCTCCGCCTTGAACTCCTCCATCACTCATGTGAACCCATTTTAAGCTGCTCAACTCCTCAATGTGTTCCTGCAAAAATGTCACAGGGAGTTAAATTTCCTCTAATGCTATGCGTGTGTGTTTTGTCTAAGCATGTGGGTTCAGACCTGAATGAGTCGTTCCTTTAAAAAATTCAAAGCTTGATCTCTCTCCAGCCTCAGCTGTTGCCTCTGGATGCTCAGTTCTTGCTCCTGAAAAATGGGAGATTTTTACTGAATATGTCCATATAAACATTTAGCGTGCTGTAAAGTTCAAATGATACCTTTTCTTTTCTCAGCTGCTCGTTGGTTTGTTTCCGTGAGTCTAGCTTTTGGTGCAGTTGGCTAATAAAAGCCTTCAGCTGCTCTCGTAGTGTTTTTAGGTTCATAAAAGCCTCGGCTACTGTGAAACTGCAAATGACAAAGATATGTGCATTACAAGCCAATTACAAACAAGCTGTGAAGACTGGGCATAAAATTATACCTGGGAGGTAGTTTTCCAGCACTTTGTTTGGCTTGACTTTGCTCCACTAACAGGCTGAGATGCTGGCACTCTGCTGCTAGCTGCTCGGTCCAGTGTTGGTGTTGCTGCTCCATCTCAGATGTGATTTGGTTATGGCTGCTCTCCCTTTCTTCTAGCATCACCCGGAGCCTGTCTGCCTCTTTAACTGCCAGCTGGACATCCTTCTCGAGCTGCAGAACTGTCCTATGACTCTGCCATGATTACAGAGCACACCAGGTCAACTTTTCTAAGATGTCACATCACATCTAGAGTTTGAACATGTGGTTTCACTGCACCTGCGCCATCTGTAGCTCCGCCTGGTACTCCTCTTTCAGTGACTTGCAAATTGCAGCCAACTGTGTACAGTTTTCCTTTTCCAGCTCCTGCAGTTTCTTAGAGATAAAAGCAAAATCATACAAACATGGAAAGAAAATGTATTTAGATTTATCTAAGTGGAAGATCCCTTACTGTTTTTAGTTCCATGACCTGATGTTGAAGAGCTAATGCTTTACTCTTCTCTTTCTGCATTTCGCTCCTCAAACTTTCCAGGAGCTTTTCATTCTGCTCTTCCAGTATCCCACGCTGCACCTCCAGAGCTTCCATTTTTTCTGCCTCCCACTTCCTCCTCTCCTCCTTCACTGCTTTGTACACCTAAATGGGAAAAGAGAGCATTCTGTTCATACCATCCAATTATGTTAGAAAGGTTGCATATGTTAGTCAAAGGATTATCAGTACCTTTTCCGATGCTTCTACATGCAACTCCTCTTCATGTTTCTTTACCTCTTCCTTCTGCTGTTGCAGAGATTTCTGTAGCTTAATTAATTCTTCTTCTTTTAGCTACAAAATTAAGAGAGGACGACCTCTTAGAAGTAACCTTACAAAGTATTTTACTAGTAGTATAATATGTAGTGCAATAACGTTAATGATGGCACGCCACCCAACATAAAATGTATGCATTTATGACACTACAGAATACCTGAGATACAACCCCTCACCAAACAGTTCTCTAGTCTGTACTTTCAAAGGAATACTTTTTTTTTTTTTTAGCCTGAATATGAACTGAGGAGAAATCAGTAACCTGTCACAATAAACCTTTTGGGCTTGCTGTTAATAATATAAACATATTAGTAAAGTTACTTATAGAACAAGAAAAAAGGATTTGTAGCACTTACCATTATACTGTGGGCGTGCTCTTCAACTTCCTTCAGGGTTTTGTGGTGCTGCATTCTCAAGTGCTGTTGCTCCACCTTCAGTCCATCTCGTTCTGCTTGTAAGGCACTGCATTGCTCCTGGAAATCTAGGAGCTGCAGCTCTTTGTGGGCCAACATTTTCTCCAGAGTTACCACCCTGATCTTATGTTCTCCCACCTCACCCTGCAGCCCACTCACTCGAGCCTCCAGTGCCTAACAGGAAAAGAGACAGCAACAGTAACACACACACACACACACACACACACACACACACACACACACACACACACACACACACACACAGTATATTTATGTTAAAAAAAAAAAAAAAAAAAAAAAGCTACCTCAATCTGCCCCTTTTTCTGCATCTGTTTTTCTTCCAAACAAGCACATCTGTTTCTCAGTGACGTCTCTGCTTCTGTGGCCCTTTGGAGCTCTTCACAAGTCTCTTCCAATTTCTGCTCCAAAAGGAAAATATATTCAGAGACATTTTAAAAAAGACACTAAATCTGCCTTTACTCAAACAAAAATGGATTCTGTCTGTTAAATTTCATTCAGCACCCTCACTGAAATTGAGATCCCAATGATAAAGAAGCCCAAAATAAAATTGTAAAATGATAAATCCACAACTTTATGATTAAAGTTTAGATTCTCCATTTGGATTGTTGAAGATCATAAATATTTCTGTTCGTAAAGTGAATGCAGACTATAAAAAGAAAAGCACAATTTAATGTAATTTCATGTTTACATGTATAAAAAATGAGTCCCATTAAACCAAAAAATATTTTTAGTTATAACTTTGTATTTTTGGAGTTACTACATAGTCTATAAACAGCCTATGATACCTCTTGCATGGACTCCAGCTTTTCTCTGGCACGTCGCTGCTCAGCAAACAGTTCTGTTTTGGCATTATCCAGCTGTCTTTCCATTTCTTCCTGCTCCAGCACCGACATTATGACATTGTTCTGTTTATTGAACAATAAAAAGAGAAAGTGATGACATAAGAACAAAATTAAACCAAGGACTGAACCACTAACTACAGGATTAGGTTTGTTTTTTTACTGCTTTGAAGCAGGATCCATCCTTTGGAGTCTGTTTACACAGACGCTGAACTGTAAAATCTTCCTGGGTGTCTCTGTGCTGGAGAAGACATGATTCTTTCTGCCTCAGCATCTTCTGTAGCTGCCAGCTACCATGGCTGCAGCAAAATGATGTTTTATCAATAAAGAAAACTCTCCTTTATGCAGACAAATATTATGTTGATGTTGGCCGTGTTAATGCACATGGCTCTGAATGAGACAGTTAGTAGGAGGAGATTTTATACCCAACAGACTTCCTCTCTGCTCTGCTGTCTCTCTGAACAGACTGCAAAGTCCTCTTCTCCTCCTCCATCTGTGCCGTCTCTGTAGTCAGTCGCTCTAACTCCTGCAAGGCATGCTGCAGCACGAACCATTACTTGTACACGTTAGTGAGTCTTCAGCAAACATTCTCCTGAAAAACATTTGAAAATGCTGGACTTTACCTTCCTTTGTTGTCTAAGTTCAGAGAGGCAGACCTCAACATCTTTTATCTGAGCCCTCTTCAACCACAGCGTCTCCTCCTCTTCCTCACATTTCTAAACCACACACAAACAAGCTAAGCACCATCTCATACATATGCATGCAAGTGAATTTATACAACCGACACAGAATAGAATAAATTTCCCCCGGAGGTTTAGTCTTACTTGTCGGAGGTCAGAGAGTCGGCCAATCACCTTGACCCATTCAGACTGCATCTTGTCCAGTGTCCTCTCAGGCCTGGACTTGCTGCTCCAGCAGCTCATTTCTTCATCTGTGTCACTAAAATAACTCGCAGGTCTGAATACACATGAGAGCAGAAGAATACACAAATCTGAAAAAGTATTTAAAAAACAAGGAGAACTTGCCCTAGGAGTATTTTTAATTTTGAGATTAAGTTTAGGTGACTGACATCTGGAATTATAGAACTTAATTTGTTAAAGTAAGTGTTCCTTCCTATTCTGCTAATTCTTAATCTATGTTTAAGGTCAGATGACATTCTTGTCTACTGTAGCTTTTAAGTTTCTTCTTTCCAGTGTTTTACATAGATTTCTTTGCACTGTTTTACTCTGATTGATATTTGGAAAGCAGTGTTGTTGCAGAACTGGGTTTTGACAGGAAGCACTTCAGAATCATCACCAGCTGACATGAAAGGTTCTTCTTCTGGGTTCATCTCTTACGCTTAAGGGCTGATATTAGGGTAATTAAAAATTTTGTGTGCTTGACGGACATTTTTTGGCATTTTTCTGTGTGCATAGAAAATATATTTGCAGAATTTTATGTGTTAGAGATACTGTTGGGTGTTTGTCCCAATGGGTAGAGCTCTAAACCCAAACTTCCCCACCATACAACCAACTATCCTACAGCACAATTGGCAGAAAGACACAACCAAATATTTAAAGGCAGATTTTAAATTGGATTTTGGAAGTTATTAAAATTTTCTCTTTATTGTATTAAGAGCTTTCAGACCTTGTCCTCTTAGTGCATTACCTGTCATATTGAAGTTTCCTGAGGCTATTGTGTGTGCACTAACATAGATGCAGCTGATACTTTGATTTATTTTACCTATATGCTGTTCTCCTGTTACGTTGACAGTTACAAACAGGTCCATATGGGGATCTCTGTACTTTGGGAATAAAGACAAGAAAATTATTTTGACACTTTACTACTTTGTGTATTTTATAGTAATAAAATAGTAGTAGTCAGCTCTTACCTGATGTAGACCGAGATTCACTTTCTTCTTGTGTTGTTATGTCAGTCTGGTTGCTAAACTGGCCATTAATTTCTGTGACAGACCGAATGAGAGAGTGCCATCCTAACAAGAGTGGATACTTTTTGTAGATATTATCCTTCATATTTAAAGATTTTGTAATTATCATTCATTACCCTTTAAATTTTTCAGTTTCACTTTTCAAACTCTGATATTTTGTGTCTAAACATATTTATAAACTAGTTCACTTCCATATCTTCTGTTTCTTACCGGGCCACTTGTGAATGTGCTGCCTGACTTGCTCCGTGCAGACTGTATCAAGGTCGCTGTCAATGGACACCGTGTCAAAGCTCAGCACAGGTACTCCTGGAAAAGAACCAAGCAGCCCACAATCACTATTTCAAATAAACAGAATCCCAAAAGCATCAGTGTGGTAGGCTGTGCTTGTAAATGCAAGTGTAATACAGTGTAACGTGTGTGGTACCTGCCAAGCACCTGGTCTTAGGAGAACAGCTGCTGTTGACATTTTCAGGGTCTTTTAAAAACTCTGTGCTGTGGAAGCCTGAAATGAAAAGGGAAGAAAACAGACTTATATATTAAAAAAAAAAAAAAAAAAAGGTGTCCTGTATTACATCTATCAATGGTTATAAAACGTTTTCATTCATACTTCTATTTGAAAAGTTAGCAATCCAGCCAAGCTAACATCAGAGGCCTCTACTAGCACTTATGTTCATTCATTCGCGCAACTTTAAATCCATTCAACATTATTCTCCATGGTCGCACATGACTTCATGCAGTGACTCCCTGAAGCCATTGAATTCCCTGCCCCCGTTTTAGGAACCACTGCATTAGGTTATGTGTATGCTGAGTTGAAAGTTTGGCCTCAAGTCCAAAAGCTCAAATCCAGAGTTCTGGTATTTGAGTGGAGGGAGAGCATGTGATATATTTAATGCTTTGGGTATGAATTATAACCATTCATAGATGTGAGCCCATTTTTTGACTTACTACTTTAGACGAGAAGTAATAACACTCCTCAACCTATAATGGTATTCAGGCACCATTTTTGTTTTGCCAAAATGATTTTCATACAGTCAAACATCTGTAGAGAACGTGCCTTCGATCACATGTCGAACACACAGATGGACAGACATATGGCCAAAGAACAGATGGATCATTTTTCTCTCAATCCTCACCCCTTTGACTAAGCAAAGTTAAAACATGCCTGAAAGCTTATCTTTCAAAGATTCTATAGATACAGACTTGTACCACTGCTGTCATCCTCAGGCTGTGGTAATCTGCATGTCTCTGAAGCTCCTGCTTTCACACCAGCATGTGATATATTTGCTCCAGCGCTATGAGAAACACAGCTCTTCTTGTTTGGACGTGGTTGGTTTGTCAGGGAATGCTGAGGAGTGAGTGTGTCATCGCTGCTTTCCCCAGTCGTTTCTGAACCTCTTCTTTCAACATCATAAACATGTCGTTCATGTTGTTTACTTTGGTAAGCGCCGCTGTCAGAGATGTTTGTACTCCCAGTCACTTCTGCTTTATCCAACATTTGCATACTGACATCTATAAAAGTCAGTTCTACCATCTCCTCTCTGAAGCGTGTAGCAAAGTCCTCGGTGCAGATACTGTCTGAAGGAGGGCCAATTTCTTCGGCCAGCCCTCCTTCCTTGCAGGTGCCTCCAAGTAGCCTCTCCAGCCTCCAGATGACCTGCTCTCTACAAGACTCGATTTCCTCTTTGTCCCTCCTGTCTAACCTCTTTTCAGTTTTGTCACCAGTTACAGGATCTTTCGAGCAGCCCTCAGTGTTTTCTGAGGTAGAGCAGAGGAGAAGTGGTGTAAGGAAAAGTCCACTCTATTAACATTATGGTGATCAACATAGACCACACAGTCCTGTGCAAGAGTGTTAAGCCACCTCTAATTTCTTCATATTTTGCTTCAGTGATTTACTGAAAACATACATACAGTATTTAAGGCAGAAGATATAAAGAACTATTGCCCAAGACCATTTTAAAACAATTCCAAGAAAGTCTGGAAGTATAATCTAAAGAAATGAGTGTTGGATTGAGATTTTTTGCACAATACTTTACATATATATCATTTAATTATAGGCCACCTATGAAGACAACACAGGGGCCTGACCAACTCTCATATTAAGCAGCTTCATATTAAGCATGTATACATTTAGCAACATAATTTCCAAGAAAGTTGGGTTGTTGTATATTTCAATTTTAAACTTAGTTACAACTTTTTTGGAAATCAGGGTTGCATTTCTGTCGCTTGTGCTGAAAGAAAAATTATGTCACCACTAGTACTAATCATTTTCACTGTTGTAAGATATTTACCTCAGACTATAAATAAGGCCTTTTCAGTTAAAAACATTGTTAATTTAAAACTTTTCCTGTGAATAGCCCTAATATTAAAATATTACCATATCTTTGCTGCACTGCTGGGGCGCTCATCAAATCTAGACCAGACATGGGGGTACCATTTTGTTCACTTGTACTTTCCAGGCCCGTATCTTTGCCCAGAGACTGACTCCAACCAAGAGGAGCTAGAAAAATACCACACACAGAAAAAAAAGAGATTACATAATATTACATGGAAAACACAAACTTATAAATCTAGTATAGAGCTGTTATTGTGATATAAATTACCTGCACTGCTGCAATTAAGCTCACATTTCTGGGGCAGGACCTGGATAAATTAATCATACTTGCTTATGTTATTATCATTTTTATTATCATTTTAAATTTGCCTACATGTGCACAGAGACAAACATACAAAGAAAAGTGACAATCACAGAGTCACAAACCTGCAATTGCTCAAGCTGAGCATCCATTGCATCCAGGAGGCGATCGCAGTGGTCAAATCCAAACACACTGCTATTGTCGTTAAGATCTATGAGGGCAGAGAAAAGGGGGTATATGAATGGCTGCACACATAAGAGTGAGGAATACATAATAATGCTTTTAAACCTTCAGACCAGTGTAAAGAAGTTTCTGGGGATGTTCTGCATGTCTGTCTGCTCCGTTATTGTTCCTCTCAGCCATGTCCTGCACGTGAAGACAAAAGTGCAGGCATTGAGAGACAACATAGGAGACTACACCCCCTTAGCAGTCAGGGCTAACAGGAAAGTTATAAGGAGTGTGTGGCAGTACGGTGATGGGAGGCGGGGGGGGTATGTTACCCAGTTGTCCAGGAAACCAAGACCACTTAGCAAGCCAAACTGACTTGAGTTGACGATAAATCCCCGGATCTCCCCGTCTGAAAATCAAGTCCAAGAGCTGTGAAAGTTACTTACAAATATCTTGAGTATTAAAGTGTCACATCTAGCTGTGACTTGTGGGACTATTTTTTCAGCCGCAGCCAAGACTCAATCGAGCCTTTCCTATAAGCAGAGTGATATTTTCATAGTGCGAATGAGCCCACAAATCAGATGTATTGAACACAAAAGCGTCTGGCCAATCTGTCTGAAGCTCCCTGGTTAAACGTTCATGTTTCTGAGTTATCAAATGAAAACAAAAAACATCACACTGACCGCGACAAACACTCAGAACTAACTTACTTTAAGAAGACGGGCGTTTTAAGTCGATGGCGAACATGTCTCAGCGGTTCTGACTGGCACAGCTGTTGCTGTTGCCGGGAGAGTTGATTGACGGGAAATTGAGGCCGCCATGGAAACGGTCAAACAACTCGAGATACAGCAAGCTAACAGCCCTGAGGAGCCGCGCGAGCTACGGCAGTAAAAGCGGTAAACGAAGTTATTATAGTTAACAAAAACTAAATTAAAAACAGGATATTAAAAATAGTTCACTCGCATAAAAAATATTTTCTGAATTTGTAAAACCAACAAACAAAAACAAATATAGAGGTAGTGTGTTTAGCTCTAGTACGTTAGTTTGGTTAAAAATAAATTGATAGACATCCTAGACTGAGTCTACCGTTTTCATTTAAAAAAAAAAAAATCTGATACCAGATTTTCCTAAGTCTTGCCTTTGACATATAACGATAATAGTTAATAGAGTTAATAAAGACTAACAATGAAACTAATAAAAACTAAACAAGTACGAAAATCAACTCTACTAACAAACTAAACGGAATTAAAAACAGAAAGTCAAAATTATACTTATTCCATAATTATCTGAACAAAGACAATTACTTAAATATCTAAATACTAATATTTCTTGTAGTTTTACCTCTGTAAACCACTGCAGTGGTTTTAAAATCAATTAGTGTCTTGTTTTGTTTTTTCAAAAGTTTTGCATGAACTGTTTAGGAATTACAGACAATTTTGTGCACTGTCCCACCTTTTCAGAGGCTGGAAAATAATTGGAAAATGTATAAAGTTTTATGGCCAGAGGAAGTCTGTTCCCTCATATATATGTACAGTGGGGCAAAAAAGTATTTAGTCAGCCACCGATTGTGCAAGTTCCCCCACCTAAAATGATGACAGAGGTCAGTAATTTGCACCAGAGGTACACTTCAACTGTGAGAGACAGAATGTGAAAAAATAAAAAATAAAATCCATGAATCCACATGGTAGGATTTGTAAAGAATTTATTCGTAAATTAGGGTGGAAAATAAGTATTTGGTCAATAACAAAAATACAACTCAATACTTTGTAACATAACCTTTGTTGGCAATAACAGAGGTCAAACGTTTACTATAGGTCTTTACCAGGTTTGCACACACAGTAGCTGGTATTTTGGCCCATTCCTCCATGCAGATCTTCTCGAGAGCAGTGATGTTTTGGGGCTGTCGCCGAGCAACACGGACTTTCAACTCCCGCCACAGATTTTCTATGGGGTTGAGGTCTGGAGACTGGCTAGGCCACTCCAGGACTTTCAAATGCTTCTTACGGAGCCACTCCTTTGTTGCCCGGGCGGTGTGTTTTGGATCATTGTCATGTTGGAAGACCCAGCCTCGTTTCATCTTCAAAGTTCTCACTGATGGAAGGAGGTTTTGGCTCAAAATCTCACGATACATGGCCCCATTCATTCTGTCCTTAACACGGATCAGTCGTCCTGTCCCCTTGGCAGAAAAACAGCCCCATAGCATGATGTTTCCACCCCCATGCTTCACAGTAGGTATGGTGTTCTTGGGATGCAACTCAGTATTCTTCTTCCTCCAAACACGACGAGTTGAGTTTATACCAAAAGTTCTACTTTGGTTTCATCTGACCACATGACATTCTCCCAATCCTCTGCTGTATCATCCATGTGCTCTCTGGCAAACTTCAGACGGGCCTGGACATGCACTGGCTTCAGCAGTGGAACACGTCTGGCGCTGCGGGATTTGATTCCCTGCCGTTGTAGTGTGTTACTGTTGGGGGAAAACTCTGTAAAAAACCCAGGAGAAATAAAGACACAATGAGACAAAGTTACTTTCTTTATCAAACGTGTACACGGGTGAACTGCTAAGAACAACTCACACCATGCACAGTGGCTTGGTAATTTTTATAGGCACAGAGCACAGAGACAGTGAGAACAGGATAACAAATAATAAACAGATAAAATAAAACAACTCCATATATGGTGCTAGTCTCGTCAGCAGAGAGCTAGGGAAGATAAAACAATCTAAAACAATATGTCCCAGAAACAAGATGTCTTTGCTGGGAAAGTCTAAAAAGATAATTCTAAACTAATCTAACCATAGGCAAAGGGCAGACAAAAGGCATCTTTGTACATTTAAAAGAAGGTAAAGAAACATAGAATCATTTTTCCTGTAACATATTCCCTCCTGTTTTAACTTATTTTAAATGTATACAACAATTGTCTGTAAAGGTTATTTATTAAGCATCTTTAGCAATTTTTAATTTTCTAAATGTCAGCATAGCAGAAATGGAAGTCATTTGGTCTAAAGAATAAAACAAAATAAAATAATAAAAAGAAAAAAGAAAATCATAAATGACATAACAAGTGGAATAAACAAGAAAAAATAATAAAACTAAACTACAAAAAATAAAGGATAAAAACCTTATATTTAAAATGATGAAAACCTTATATTTAAAATGAAAACTACAACAAATAAAGGATGAAAACTTTATATTTAAAATGAAAACTTCAAAAAATAAAAGGATGAGAACTTCAAAAAATAAAAGGATGAAAACCTTATAACCTTTAGCCATTTTGCCTGCTCTGCTGTGCTTGCTGCTTTTTGTTCACTTTGCAACACATCCAGTGGAATCTGATGTGTGTTTACTGCCATCAATGTCATGTTTGTCTTTTGTGCCGCCTGTTTTGCTGCTCTGTCAGCAAAATTGTTGCCTGTAGTAATAAAAGAGCCATCAGTTTTGTGTGCTGCACATTTACACAATGCGAGTTGTTGTGGTAAATTTATTACAGTCAGCAGGCGTTGTAAGAGGCTGGCATGCTGGACTGGTTTACCGGTTGATGTAATCATTCCTCTGTTTTGCCAGAGTTTTGCAAAATGATGCACAGCAGAGAAAACATACTGGCTGTCTGTATAAACGTTTATTTGTTTATCTTTGTGTATTTCACATGCACGAATAACAGCTATCAGCTCAGCGCTCTGTGCAGAATATGAAGAAGAAAGTGGTTTTGCTTCTATTATTCTACTGTCTGTGGTTACTGCGTAACCTACACAATTTCGGCCTGTGTTGTCTTTAGAGGCTGATCCGTCCATAAAGACATCAGTAAAACCAGCTTGTGGCTCAGCATGGATGTCAGGGCGGGGTTTGGTGTCTTTGTCTAATTCTGCATGGCAGTTGTGCACATCTCCATCAGCTGGTGTGCTCACTAGAGTCCCTGGATTCAGTGTGCCACATTTTTCCAGTGTGATGTGAGACTGTGATAGTAAAATGCCTACATACGATAGCTGTCTGGCATGAGTCAGGTAAGAGAGATTGGCTTGCAGCAGTATAGATGTGACAGCATGCGGGACCTTGACAACTAGTTTGTGCCCTAAGACAATGTCTGCTGACTTCTTTACTGCTTCTGTGGCTGCTGCACAGCTTTGGACGCAAGTCGGCAGGCCCAAAACTACAGCGTCTAACTTACACGAGTAGAATGCTAGAGGGCGCTGTTTGTCACCAAAAGCCTGTGTCAGAACTGCCTTCATGTAGCCGGCCCCCCCATCAACATGCAGCACGAAAGGCTTGTCATAATCAGGCAGGGCCAGGACTACATTTGTTTGTAAAGCCACCTTTAGGTTAGTAAATGCTGTGTCTGCCTCTACCGTCCACGTTATTGTGTCGCGCAAAGCGAGGTTTTTGCCATAAATCATGTCTTGCAGTGGCTGAACTGTTAGTGCATACTCTGGAATCCAAGCTCTACAGAAATTACACAAACCTAAAAAACTCATCATCTGTTGTTTTGTTTTAGGTTTGGGTGTGTTTTGCACTGCCAGCTTTCTGGTTCCCAGCAGTGTTTTGCCCTGGCCTGTGAGTGTGTGTCCGAGATATGTAACGTTATCACTCCACAGCTGCAGTTTGTGTTGTGAGACTTTGTGGCCCTGTTCAGCCAAATGCTGTAGCACAGCAAGTGTGTTGTCTTTGCACGCCTGCTGTGTGTGACCGGTTATTAAAATGTCATCTACATACAGCAAGTATTGACCTAACTGTGGGAGCTTACAGCTAGACATTGACTTCTTTAGTGCTTCTGCATAGAGGGTTGGGCTATTCTGAAAACCCTGGGGCAAACGAGTGTATGTGTACCTCTGACCCTCAAAGGTGAAGCCAAACAATGGCTGTGAGTCTGGATGTAGTGGAACTGAGAAAAAGGCGTTTGAAAGGTCGATTACTGAGAACCACTGTTCGTTCGGTGTGACCTGATTTAAAATAGTGTGTGGATTAGCAACCACAGGTGGGATTTGTTCAGTCACTTCGTTTATAGCTCTCAGGTCATGTACTAGACGGTATGCACCCGCGGTAGCTTTTTTAACAGGAAAGATAGGAGTGTTACAGGTGGCTGTCTTTGTTTTTATTAAAATTCCTGCCTTCTCCATGTCTGCTATCACTGGGCGAATGCCATGTCTAGCCTCAGTAGTGAGTGGGTATTGAGATATCAGTGGTCTGTGTTTTGAGAGAGGTTTTACTCTTACTTCATCTGCATTTTTTATAAGGCCTACATCAGCAGGGCCTGTAGACCAGAGAGTTTCAGGCAGCTGAGCTAGTGCTGCCTGGTGTCATTCAGTCAGTTGTGCGTGTGTTTCAGCGACATCGGTTAGGTGTACAGCAGGCCTGACTGTGACCAACCAACCCAGTGTGTATCGGAAACACCCCGTCCAGCGGCCTTGCAGCCAGCCTTCATGAGTGTCTTCCGTTTTTTCATAAGTGTCTGCTTCAACCCTGGCTAACACATTTCCTAAATCCTTCCAGTCTGAATGATAGTTATGCGCTACAGACACGTGTGGCTTAGGCATGCGGTTCAAAGCCTTCACGGCTGCTGATTGGATTACTGAGCACACTGCATTTCCCGACTTTGTGACATACAGGTGTTGTAAAGTCAAACTCTGTTGTCCTAGCTTCCACACTTGCTGATCGTAAAGTGGGTCTGGGCCTGGAGTTTGTTTAAATCTCAACGTGTTGTGATAGTCAGTGGGTTTCTGGAAATAGGATGTGGGGGGTGTATATTTGCGGGCCACATTGTGTAGCTTTGTGAGCTCGGGCAACTCAAGAGTCCAGTAATAATGTGGGACACCGTAGCCTTGAGAGAGACACACGTTGCTGCTGTGTGCCGTGTTAATGCTATCTGGCTCTGGTGTGTTGTCATTTAGCATGCATTCAGCAATCATGCCATTCTCTTCCGGTACCACGCCTATCTTGAGTTCTGTCAGAGTGTCTCTTCCTAGTAGGTTTACTGGGCATGACGGGTCATATATGCATTTAATGAAGCACCTGCGGCCACTTTCGGTATGCATTAGTTCTAACGGGGCAGTTAGTTGTTGTACAGTGGTGTGGCCTGTGGCTGACTTCACAACTAATGTGTCTTTTGAGTACTGTAAGTTTTTAGGCGGCTGCCTTAGAACCGTTTTACATGCTCCGGTGTCACATAACATTTGGATTGGTTGCCCGTTCACATGAATTAGCAGCATTGGTTTGTATTCTGACCCTAATAGCAATTGTTCTATGTTAAAAACTTCCCCTCCCTCATCAATGTTCATGTCTTGTGTGTTTTCTAGTCACATGTCGCTGTTCTCCATAGATTCGCCACTGTTTTGCCTGTCATTGTTTCTCCTATTATTTTGTGTCTGTGGCTTACTCCTGCAATCTCGTGCAAAGTGACCTTCTCTCCCACAGTTAAAACAGGCATTGTCTTTGTTATATCTGCTGTTTCTGTTTGGGTGTTTGTGGCCTTGCTGCCGATTGCCTTGCTTCCCTCTCTGCCTCTGATAGCCTCCCGAAAATGCAAGGAAACCTGTCTCTGAATCTATGGTGAAGACGTCAGCCTTATTTTTCTGTTTGTGCACTTTTGTGGCGTGTTCAGCATGTAACAGGGCATCCGGCAGGTTGCCAGTGTTCATTGTGACCCAATGTTTCTCTACATGTGCTCTGATTGGTGGGAGCAGGCCATTTAGAAATGCATTTTTTAACTGCTGCTGGAATGGCGTTGCATCGCCATCGGCATAATCTAAACCTGAATGCTGCCTAAAAACTGGGCGCAGGCGGTCTAAAAAGTCTGATGCAGTTTCATTTTCTTTCTGTTTCACCTCTCCTATTTTATTGTAGTTTGGCTTGGGGGCCAGCTGTAGTTTCACACGTTCATAGAAGTTATGTAGTTGGCCTTCTAAATCAGGGTCACCTGCACGCAGGGGTTGTGGCCCGTTACCGATCACTAAAGAATCTAAAGGATTATTAATTGCCCCCCCAGTGAAAGAGCCTTTCACTGAGCCAAACTTCAAACCTAAAAGATCTTGAAGTACCTGGTACATTTCATGACCGTTTAAATACCACTGAGTCCTAATTGCTTCAACTGCACTCTTCCATATGTCAAAACCGTCATGCAAGGGCGGGACATCTTTAAGAACATTTTTCCGATCCTCATGTGACCATGGTCTAAACACAAGAATTGTGGGGTGGGCGTCTCTATGCCCCATAGGTCCAGTCGGCTGACCATATCTGGGGTTAGGTGAACTTATTAATGGAAATACTCCTGGGGGGCTTGGGGGATCAGGCCATATGTCCCTGCCTACATGATCTTCCCCTATATCTGTTTTGGGTGCATGTGTTACTGACATTTTAGCTAAATCTGCCTGCACTGAACCGTAAGGGTTATTCACAGCTGCATCTTTCTCTGTGTGCTTGGGAGTTGATGCAGAGGCAGTAACATAGGGGGGAGGGGCTGCAGCCGTTGCTTCAGGCACCTCACAGCTTTGCTTTTGTTTTTTATTCTGTCTCTTTTCTCTATTCTCAGCACGTCTCTGTTGCTCTTTTTTCCATGCATCTAGGAAAGTTAATTCATTTGTGCGTTTTCCTTTCTTTCTAAGATTTGTGGTTGCACTTATTTCTTTTAATAAGCTATCTTTGAGCTGCGTTAAAGCTGCGGGGCTGCATGTACCCTCCCACCCAGGACATGACGTCTTTTTAGGATTACGCCATCTCCTTGCGCTGATTTTTCCTGCACCTGGATATTTATTTTCTATCCACTGTTCGTCATTAATGAACTTTTGTGTATACTGTCCATTATTGGCAACAGGTTTTGAGGTTTCATTCCCCATTTTTCCAATTTTTTATTATTTAGTGTATCTGACTTATTTATTTATTTATTTATTTAGTCATGCATGTACTTATATTATTTATAGTATATTGACAACACAGCTGCTATCCACCTTCGCTGGTATGAGGAATGAGAGTGGATGCTCACACGCCCTTCTACTTTCGGACTATTTCCAAAAGCGGTGTGAACTTTACGAGACGGAACTCGACCGTTTTCCCAAACCACCAGCACTTCAGCGAACAGCAGTGAAAGAAAAACACAGTAGGAGCAGCTCAGTCTCTTATTGGACCGTGAAAATTCAGCTTGCTCCGTTAATTAAAACAATACACACACACACACACACACATTCACAGCTTCGACGCGCGCGACCGGAACCCTTATAATAAGGGGAGCTCCCAGAGCTACTTACTCCCTAGACCCAGTCTAGACCCAGCTGGGGGAGCTACCCAGAGCTCCAAAGCTACCAGTCGACGAGCTTCTTCCGCTATTTTAAATTCCCTGAATTCAAAATGCGCTTTTACGCAAGATTGTGTCAGTGTGTCTGTATCTACCTGGTCAGTGTCGCCGGGTCTGGTCCACCTCGATCGGGCCCCACCACCGTGGGTCGCTTTCTAAGAACGTTGGCCAAGACTCGAATTTAACGCTCTTGGTCTTTTATCACACACCTAGTATGTGAGCTGTCGACAGGCGAGCAACGTGGACTGGTCACGGAGATGGGACACGATGGAGGCGCTCCGGCTCCGAAGGACCAAGAAATGTTGGGGGAAACTCTGTAAAAAACCCAGGAGAAATAAAGACACAATGAGACAAAGTTACTTTCTTTATCAAACGTGTACACGGGTGAGCTGCTAAGAACAACTCACACCATGCACAGTGGCTTGGTAATTTTTATAGGCACAGAGCACAGAGACAGTGAGAACAGGATAACAAATAATAAACAGATAAAATAAAACAACTCCATATATGGTGCTAGTCTCGTCAGCAGAGAGCTAGGGAAGATAAAACAATATGTCCCAGAAACAAGATGTCTTTGCTGGGAAAGTCTAAAAAGATAATTCTAAACTAATCTAACCATAGGCAAAGGGCAGACAAAAGGCATCTTTGTACATTTAAAAGAAGGTAAAGAAACATAGAATCATTTTTCCTGTAACAGTTACTGATGGTGACCTTTGTTACTTTGGTCCCAGCTCTCTGCAGGTCATTCACCAGGTCCCCCCGTGTGGTTCTGGGATCTTTGCTCACCGTTCTCATGATCATTTTGACCCCACGGGATGAGATCTTGCGTGGAGCCCCAGATCGAGGGAGATTATCAGTGGTCTTGTATGTCTTCCATTTTCTGATGATTGCTCCCACAGAGTTCAAACAGGTGCCATTCATACAGGTAACAAGTGGGGGACAGAAAAGCTTCTTACAGAAGACGTTACAGGTCTGTGAGAGCCAGAGATTTTCCTTGTTTGAGGTGACCAAATACTTATTTTCCACCCTAATTTAGGAATAAATTCTTTACAAATCCTACCATGTGAATTCATGGATTTTTTTTTTTCACATTCTGTCTCTCACAGTTGAAGTGTACCTCTGGTGCAAATTACTGACCTCTGTCATCATTTTAAGTGGGGGAACTTGCACAATCGGTGGCTGGCTAAATACTTTTTTGCCCCACTGTATGTATATGGCATGGGCATAAGGCTGCAAGTGGAACCAGGTCACTAGTGTTTATTGATGTGGTTGCTAATAGACGCAGCAGGATGAACTGTGACGTGCACAGGGCTTTACTCTCTGCTTAGACTCACTCCAATTCTGCAGAACTGATCTGATGATGCTACGCTGTGAAAATGGATAATGACCCAAAACATACAGTAAAAACAGCCCAAGAGTTTCTCAAAGCAAAGAAATGGGATATTAATAGATGGTCGAGTCACCTGATAACCCAATAGAGGAGCTTTTCAGTCACTGAAGACAAAAATGAAGGCAGAGAAACCCACAAACAAGGCCTGGCAGAGCATCACAAGGGAGTCCATGGATGTCCATGTTCATGGGTTCTAAACTTCAGGGAGTCATTGACTCCAAAGAACTCTCACCTTTCTCATTTTAAAGAAAGCTTCTGTTGTCTACCCAAGAAAACAGTACATTGAATATGCACTTCATGATTGGAATAAGCAATGATACAAATAATGTTTTATTCACTTTCATAAAAACTGTTTAGAGTGTCATGTTTCATTAGTGGGACATCGACTTTAAACTCAAACATTTCTCTGTTCTGCCAGTTCAACTCATCCTTTGGTCAGAGAAGAAACAAATGAGAAGAGACTGGTATCCAGTGTCAACAATAACAACTTTATTATCTTCTTTTTTCACCGTTTTGTCTTTGCTGTTTAAAGACAGTGTTATACGAGTATAAATTAAGGGAGAAAATACACAATTTTATTTTTTTTAAAAAGGGGGAGGAAAAAAGAAAAACCTCAGCTGAATACGCAGTAACACCTGAATACACCTTTGTGTATTTGGGAGTAAGAGTTATCAAGGCAGGTCAGTCACCTCAATCCTGTGCCAGGTCGCTATTGTGAAACATCTCATAATTTCTACCAATCGTATGGATTGTTAATATCACCATAATCTCACCACAAAGCTGCGAGTCACTGTCGAATAAGAAGCAAGGTTTAGTTTAGACAAGGCAAGAAAAATCTCCCCATCTTCGTCGTCATCATCAGCATCAGCCTATTTCTGCCTCAAAACTGAGCAGCACTGAAAAGCAGGATATGTAATGCTGCACGTGCACACAAATCAAACTCGCTATGCACACAAATAGTATGAAAACACCAATATAGGAATAATGGCACCCATTGAGAAGGAAGAAATCAGATCAGAAAATAAAAACAAGAAAATTAAAGCCAAGAATCACATCGTAGTGAATTAAGCATCAGGTTCAGATGAGATGAGATAAACAGCGACGGGGAGGGTTTACATTTGAACCCTCTGAGATCGGGAAGGCAGATGAAGAGGATTATTTAGTCTACAACACACTCTTCTCTTACACTTTGGTTGTGTTTTTTCCCCTTTCTAAACGAGGCAGACAACGAGTCTTTGAACGAACAACAGCCACAAACTAACAAATCTACACCTCCACCGCTTTATTGCTACAGCTGTCCGATACTGTACAGGCCCTTAAAAGGGACAACTTCAGTAGGCAAGTCACCATCAAGTACTGAGGTCATCTTTTTGTTTGGAAATATATTGATTTAAACCTAAGATGAGCTCTCCATTATCATTCAAAATATAATATGTATTCTCAAATATAAAATAATCTCAAACACAATTTATTAAAGTAAATCTGCAGGGAACCTCCACATTTTCATCATGTTCAAGTGGCGATGTACAATGACAAGTCTTTGATACACATTTATGAAATAGAAAAGAAGGATAGCAGAAAGAAAATGTAAAGAAAAGGCTCAACACTTTGGGAAATGTGCTTATGTGCCTCCTTCTCTCCAACAGGACACATTGTAAGGCTACAGGCAGCAGTCACTTTTTAGGATTAAGAGGACTGGAAACAGGATATAAGCTACCAGCAGCTGGAGATCTGATAAACTAACATGGATCTTATTTGTTTCATTTTTCAAGACAGATTTTGGTACCAAATTTTGGGTACGTTAGGTTTAACTTCCATCTTTAGTTATGTGCAAGACTTCCTCCTGGCACCAAAGTGGCAAACTTCCAGCAAAGATGGAGGTGAAATTTAGAGGGACTGATGGGTGGTCAGAGCCGAGCTACCCAGTTTCCAGTGTTTTTACAGCTAAGCTAAACTGCCGTCTGTAGCTTCATATTTACAACAAGAGAAGGCTTCATCTTCTCATCCAACTCCAGCAAATTTCAAAACAAAATTAATTTCCAAACACTAAATTATTCCTTTTAACAAGTGACCATGCTCATGACAACCACAACTCCAAACTGTAAGAAAACCTTTTGTGTAAATGAGTAAAATTGCCAGAATTCACTTCTCACTATCATTAGTTCACTGCTAAAGAATCAGACAGGTAAACATTAAGAGCTCATATTATCACACTTAAAATTCACTCTATCGGCTAAATCCTAGCATTTCTTCCTTGTGTGAAGGAATTTCTTTTCCTGTGTGTGTGTGTGTGTGTGTGTGTGTGTGTGTGTGTGTGTGTGTGTGTGTGTGTGTGTGTGTGTGCTTTACATTTGCATGACCCACACATCAGAGGAAATAACTGAACCACAGCTAACAACATGTTAGTATTAAGAACTATATAAAAAAAACAACTTTATTTTCAGTGTGTTAACACAGTTTTTGGCCAAATTGAGGACACCTCTGAGTTAGTGTCTATCTTCAGGCTCATTTAGTCCCCCCCTCTACCCCCTCCTTAACCTCTGCTGTACAGAGAACTCAATAGTCACATTAGTATAATTCTTCTTTTACAATATCATTGTTTTATCACAAAATATTCACACAAATAGGCTGGATGGTAGATACAATACCTCCAAATTCTACATTCCTAACAATAATTACAAAAAAATATCGACTGTTTTTTTTTTTCTTCAAAACTCTTGTCACTGTAGACTTGTAGTGCACAGGTCAGGGGACTCGTTCCCTTATTCAGTCAGTTAAAGGCAAAAGACTCAGTGTACCTCTGTGAGCTGATCCCAGATCAGCAAGTCCACAAATGGCAAATGAGCTGCAGAGAGCCTGGAGTGGCCGCTCTGGCTTGTCCTCTGTGGCTACAGCTGACTGCAAAGAGGAGCGCTACAGGAACCAGCCCTGTCTGCTTCTATAACCTTTGACCTCCTATCAACTAAAGCCACTGTGGGTTCCTTGGAGTACCCGCTCCAGTCTCAAATTCAGTAACTCCACTGGAAACATCTGGACTACAAACTAGTGAGGGATGGATGCTATGGAACTAGTGAGAAGAAACCGGTGTGTTCCCGGGTTAATGTTTACTTGTTAATGCCTCAGTGATCGGGCGCAGACTTAATACTTTGTACGATCACTGAAGATGATACTAGTTAAATCGATCACTGATGATATGGTAAGTGTTGCCACGGGAGAGCACCAGAGGACAAGATAGTGTTCATGTACAGAGTGAGATTTTCTCAACATCAACACAGAGATATGTACTAACCTCTAGTCAACCACAGTGAAAAGTGCTTATTCAGGTCTTTGATGGAAATTACCGTGACAGTGATACAAGTGTTTTAATGTCACCACTGCAGTTGCACTAATGTGTTATAATCAAACTACTACTATATAATTTTTCCTAATCAGAGTCACAAATGGAAAATGTTAAGATGACTGAGATCCAATGAAGCATAGAGACAGCTCATATTTCTAATATAACTAACATGAACAGACTAATTGCACGTCCCTAAAGGGAAAACTTAATATCCAGTCCAAATGGAAAAAGGATTACTGCCTTGATGCATATTTCATTAGTTGACATAAACCAATCTCTAGTGGATCAAACAGCTGTAGATTATGGAGACTCAATGTGTTGAAAATGAAATAAAAATATATTTAGAATGAATCCGTCTGACGAACCAATACAGAAAATGTATAACAGAACCATAAAAATTTAAAACACACATGAATTTAGAAAAAAAAAGATAATACATCATAAAACCTAATATCTGGTTTTATTTCATTCTAGCAGCTTTTAAGACAAAAACCACTTTAACCAAACCTTTAATTTTTTTTTTTAACTTTTCCCCCCAGAATATCATCTTCTTCCATAACAACACCGAGTCTGTCAGCTAATTCTGACTTCTAGAGCCCGTTATATCACAAATCAATCCCATGGGCTCTGCCCCACTTGTCCTCAGACTTCTTGATGAAAATAAACCTATTTATAAATAAAATATTTAACACTGAATAAAGTAAAACCTGTAAGCCGAGATACAGAGGTTAGTCTGATTCTTTTTCTCACTTTATGGTTATATTAGATACATTTTCTGTAGTTAATTATGTGATTATTTGTACGTTCATTTCTCTGTATTTAATTATGGGTTTTTTTATATTTACTGAACACGTTGACTCTCCATAGTTTATAACACATGCAATCAAAGCTGTGACTATTTCAGAGTCTTCATCCATTACTTTCTATACCTCAGTCACAGACATAGTTTGGCAACCCCCTGACAACTGCCGGTTGCTACGGAAAAATGTGTATCCCTCAACCAGCTTGCTTGCTATCGTCGGGTAAAAATCAGAGAATGCTATACCCACAGGCTCCTTGTGCCTGCTTTGGCTGTTAGCGAAACCCTCTCAGAGTTGTACTGAAAAGGGCAAAACAGACCAGAGAAGTGAAAGTAAAAATTGCATCTGGCGGTTGCAACCAATACAAGGTGCAACTTTTACTTTATGGTTTCAGTGAATTTTCACTCGCTACCACTTGGCAAGTAGTTGGCAAAAAAGTCAACACTCCCCCTTGCAAACTGCTGGTGACTGAGGCAAAGTGCTAGCACATGCTAGCAGCAATCACAAAGAGGTTTTCAATGCAGCACCGAAAACCTCTTGCATGAACCAATTTCATGCAAGCGTCTGCAACCTCCTGCAACCACTTGCCAACCGATCTCGTAATATACACGCTTCCTTAGTAACCAGTGGTTCCTGGAGGAGGGGTGACCGACTGGTCTCTAGGCCTGTGAATGGAGTTTTAGCAGTCGATCTCACAGCAACTGTCAGCGATCACTCATCAGCCGGTTGGGAAATAAACACACGTTTTCCCTGTGACCGGTGGTTGCTCTAAGCCCGGCTTTAACATATCAAAAGAGGCAAATAATGAGCACTTAAAATGTTTACCATAAAGAAAATGAGGAGGCTAATTAATAAAGTAGGCCCAGGTTAATCTCTGTTGTACTGAATAAAACTGAGGGTGAAGACATTTTTCTTACAAATATTGAAATACTGTTGTGTGTTCTGTTTTTATGTCCCTCTTTATTCTTTTTAATCAGTTTATAATCATGAGCAGCTTTGATGTGGGTTTCTATCCAATTTGGGAAACTCTGTAGTGGAGTGAACACAGAAAAGTGCATTGTGGGTAGCATTTCCGGCACACCAGAGCATCAGGACTGAGCGGGTTAGCTTTACTGTGTGGTGTTACAACTCTGTTACAACTCTGTCACGGCTGTTTGAGTATAGTGTCAAATAGGACTACTCGGGGAACGCCCATAGAGTGTACATTTGGAGGTACAGTGTAATCTGAGAGTGTGCGAAACATACACATTCTCATGTTCACACACAAAAAAAGAAAAAAAAGGTCCACATGGTGCTCGTTCGCTCCGATGCTTAAGGACCAGAGGTGGAGCGGTTCACTGTCTCATGAGGTTAGGTGTGATCCCAGAGGAGGTTCCTGGGTTAGAAGATGTCAGGACACAGGCTCCAGTCCTGTCTCTCCTTTGCCTCCCAGTAACCCCCCTTGTACACAAAGCTTGTCTCTCCAGTAACTGAGTCCCTCCTCTGGTAAAACCACAATGGCTGGTAGCCTTCATATTCTCTACCTGTGAGGGAGGAAAAAAAAAAAATCACAGGTATTAATCCATTGGTTTGATCCGATTATCCTCTAATGGAGAAGCCACACTCGCAGGCTATTCACACTCAGATCATTTCACCTTCATACAATGCATATAGTAGTGATAAAGAAACAAATGAGCACACATTGTGCAAATATGTCAAAACCTGAAAGGCTCATGGTGAAGGAGCTATACTCAAACTTTTGGAAGTCCCTGAACTAAAAAATGAATCTGTTTCATAAAAAGAGCAGTCAAAACGAAAAACAAGCATATAAAAAAAAAAAACTAGAAAAGTGCACCAGAAAAGTGTCCAATCGAAAAAAAAGAAAAAGCATAATGGCAATGCAGGAAGAAATCCAATCTAATCACTTGCTAATGTGGCTTCACCAGAGCACACTGAGAATACTTGTAATGTTAAATCATTTTCTTAAATGCAACATGTTACCGAGGCCAGTTCTGAATGAAAATGTTGCATGTGTGCAGGAAAAAGTGTTTTTTTTTTCCTGAGTCATTATTTGGAGAAATTGACATGAGAAGGGTTTCATGCAGTTCCCAACACTGAGGCAGACCACACAGAGTAACACAGAGGATGGCGTTTGTGTGTTTGTGTGTGTGTGTGTGTGTGTGTGTGTGTGTGTGTGTGTGTGTGTGTGTGTGTGTGTGTATGTGGGAGTGATGCACAACGGAGGGGTACAGGGCAACCCCCACTCACCAGAGTCATAATCACACTCTGACCATCAATAGAGGGAGGAAAAGAAAGACAAGTCATGGGTACATCAAAAACAATCTAGCCTACGCACAACACACAGACAGGAATGCCACGAGGATGAAAAGTGTCTGCTGAGGTCCCTGTAAGATTTAAACTCTTTATTTATTTATTATAACCATCTCTTCTTAGTTTTCTTAATGAGCCCTGCTTTCTTAACGTGAACTCTTAAAACTCTTACATCTAAATTATAGAGCTCAAGAAGCTTAGGTAAATTATTCAGTTACTGCTTATTAATCATTTGATCTAATACTTGGGTATGAGCTCAGCCTTGATTATGTAGCACAGCATGCCACAGATCCCTTTTAATCAAATATTTCTATTGAGGGATTTTCTAATTCAGTGATTTATCTGTTGTAATGATATTTGTAGTAAAATAATGCTCCAGCTCCCACCTGACATTGTCTAATCTAATAATGATTGGGACTTTTACTACCATACATGCATAAAATAACTTTATGCCCTGACTCTTGCTTTCTTTCTCCTTTCTCATCACTAGACGCAGACAGACACACACTCACTCTCACTGTTCTCAGTCTCATACCTTCATCCAGAGCGTCTGAGGCCTCTGCTTCCCTCCTCCTTCTCACTGCTCTTTGTTTCTCCTCTAGCCTCTGTTTTTCGGAGTTTGCTTCATCCCATCGCCCGTCCTCCATCAGCCTCTGGTCTGGTCTCAGACGGCTGTCGGTCGTTGCCACCCCATCCTCCAGCTCATTTAAGGTCAGTGCCAGAGCTGAGAAGTAGTACATGTTCTCAGCGTTCTCCCTGACAAGGCAAGAAGGAATTGGCATAAGGTACACTGTGGAGTTCCATGACATTTATCACACATCGCAGCTGTTTACTCAGCTATGGCTGTTGGCTTACGGGAGCGGGTATTTCTTCCACAGCAGTTTGGGGGACAGAGTCTGGTAGACCATCTTCTGCTTGCCCTCTGACCCGCTGCCTCCTCGGCTGCTCTGAACGATCTTGGCACTTTCCATTTTCTCATCCCACGTACCAGAGAGGATGTAGTGAGCCTGGCCCCCGCTGTCTGCCACCACACCTGTCACCTGGAAAAAAACAGAGAAAACAGAAGCTAGAAACACAAGCACAGAGCTGCTCTTTCCAAGTAATGTTAGGTATGTAAATACCCAGTCCCATCAGTAGAACATGACTACATTTAAATTTGCTCCAAACAAATAAATGTGCTCTTTATTTAAGTAAGTGTTACAACACAAAAGGGTGTTATTGAGATCTGACTTCATACACTAAGCTTATTACACAAAGCAATACATTTGTTGGTATTGTCCAGCAGGAGGCAGCATCACACAAATGAACCCCACACCGCAACGTCACACCCAGGCTGGGTGTCAGCAGAGTGTGGAAAACAAAGAGTTTACCTTGCGTGGAACATCCCTGGAGAAATAACTGTAGGGAGAGAACTTGAGCTGGCAGGTCTCCTTGGTCCTGTGATTCACAATCTCAATGTCTCCCGACTGCACAAACACAGACACGCAAAAAATACAGAATGAGAGCAAGAAAGAGAGAACAATGACATTTGAGCCAGTGAACATATCACAGCGAGTTTCACAGTGAGTCAGGACTTAGAAGATTCAATTTGGAATGACAGTTAAGGTAAATCCACCACTATTTCATTCTACCTGTCCATCTGTCACACACACTAAACAAACTAAAACAATGTGCTTATGTGTAGAATTACTACTCTTGTTACTGCAAACAAGACATGTGGTAAGCAGGTCCTTGCATTGTCCTGCAAGGATGTGCATGCACAGTGCTGGACACTGCAGTGGGATGTACCTTTAAGGTCTCATGCTTAACCCTGTAAAGCCCAAACCATGAAAATGTTTCAGAAAATCCTATTTATTTGTGGTTTAAAAAAAAAAAAATATGCTGGTGTGATTGTGATGTAAAAATACATTCTTTGTCAGTGCCTCGCTTGTTTCAGCTGTTTTATTACTGACAATTGTGCTCCGCTATAGCCAACCACAGAGAGTGTAGCTGTAGGTTAATATGAAGCTGTTTGGGTGACCCCGTTCTGCAAAGGAGGACAGCCGAGTGGCAGAACAATGCAAAGAGAATGAAGGTGAATATACTGGAGAGAATAATACAATACAGAGATGACAAAACTACATTTATCTCAACACAGAGCTGGTGATTTTGTTACACTCAAAAGGACAAAAAACTGATAGCATTTGTACATTTGATCAGAAAACAGACACTAATGTGAGTAATTTATTTTTAGATCGTTTCCTTTCCTTGCTTCCAATTTTCACTAAATGCTTGCTCATAGAGGGACATGGGGTTGGTTATGTCTCTATCATGGTAGCGTCTTTAGCTTACAATGTAAAGCACATTAAGGTGAGTGCTGTGATTTGGTGCCATATAAAAAAAAAAACTGAATTGAAATTGAATGTATTTCAAGTCTGTAGAGTACCTTTAAGAAACAAATACTACAAATATTCAGTAATTTAGGATATTTGTACTTTTACTTTTTCATGTTAGGAACAGGTTGACGCTTTGTTATTATACACAAGCGCTTATATTCCAGTGGATATAATCTGTGTTTTTCTTCTTCATGGATTCTTTAAAATGAGCATTCAAACACAAATGCACACTGACAGATGGATGTGACACACGAAAGCAGGACAGGGAAAAAAATGTAGGTGGAGGAGGTGGATGGGGTTTTATAGTTCCAAATAGACACATGTGAAGCCTGCCCCTCAAACCTCCCTCCACACTATAACTGGGGCATCTCAAAGAAACAAGAGGTTGTTATTTAGATCAAAGCTAAAGACAAATCCCCGGATACTGTGGAGCTACTTGTTGAATTGTTAAAAAGCTTTACGTTGATTCCCCTCTTCAGTCCTACTCTGCTGGTCTGTGCCACACACTTCTGCTAGAAGAAAATATCTACGGGCTTTTCAGGAAGCTCAGTGGTATTAAGGCATGATGTCGATAAACTAAACATAATAAACAGACCTGGTCAATCCACAGCTTGCCCACAATGATGTTGTGCACTGTGGAGGTGACCTTTCTCCACACATAGTGGTTCCCGCTGGCGTGGAACTGCAGGTGAATGGCACCTGGGGACACACGGCGACAAAAGACAGATTCTCACATCTGCTTTATTGCTAATTTGCAGTTGCGCATTATTGTTTGGTTTTGTGCTTCTGAATCTGTCATCCAGCACATTAATGCTCAGAGCACAGGCAATGCATTTCCACCTCAGAAGATTTATATTTCACTACTTACATGATTTTCTATTACATAGCACAACACAGCAGGCATATAATTATTATTTACGCATGAAGTTTGTTAGCGGTCTTACCCAGAGGCATTATGGAGAGGTATTTGCCTCGGAACTTGCTGGCGATGGTGATCTCCTGCCATAAGGTCCAGCCTCTTTGGGAAATCACATGATGTGCAGCTGCAGGTGGGTGATGGCTCACCTGAGAGGACACAGAAACACAAAGGCTCTGTTTAACCTTGTGTACCGTCGTGTGTGTGTGTGTGTTGAATAACTGTGCGTGCACATCAGGAAGCATGCAAACAAAATCTCTCTGTAGCTGTGCCATTACCTGCTCACACAGCGAGCGGTAGCCAAATTCCTCCAAGCGATCAAGCTCGTACGTTTCGCCCAGGAGGGGGTTGAAGGGCTTGGCTGTCCGGTGGACCGTTGTTGAGTAGGAAGAGACAGAGAAGGCAGCGACCAGGCACATCTGTTCTAGTGAGGAGTCGCAGCGGGCTGCCTTGTCTAGAAGCTCGTGATACTCCAGGTCCTCGGTGAGGCGCTGCAGCATCGACAGAGGCTCATTAAAGTTTACCTGAAAGGAAGATAACGGAGAGAAACTCATAAGATGCAATCCTTACAGATTTACCTGCCAGCAAGAAGAACCGGGAGCACGCCTACACTTACAGGCATGGGGATTTTAGAAAGCTCCTTGCCGATGCAGTTCTTCATGATGCTCCACAAATTGAGGGAGTAGTTGGGTTTGTCTGGGATATGACTCCGCCTTTGTCTGCGCGGCTGAAGCTCCTTTCCTGACACATCGTTACAGCTTGGAGACATCTGGGATTAGGTGAGGAGAAGAGGGTGGATATACAAGTTTGAGACAATACTTTCAATTTTGTGGACAGCTTGGCAGCATATCTCCAGATGTAGCGACAGAGCAAGAGAAAGACAGGAGAAAAAGAGAGAAGACACAGATGTGTAAGAGAGAGAGAGAGAAAAATATTAGAAAGAGCTGAGGGAGAAGAAGAACAGATGTTTGAGTACTAAATGATTCAAACCACTGGCAAAGTTTGTGTGCGTATCCTTGCATCCTTCTTTAAGCACGGCAGGGAAGGATACTTGTGAAAGCAGCAAGTGAAGATGTTACATAAATAAATCAATGAGGTGTGAGCTTTGCAGCAGCAGCAGAAATGAATCTATTTTGAGATTACAAATATTTGCTCCTTTAACAAATGTCAGTGCCATTATTTAGGCATGTTGGGAAGACACTTACATGGTCGTCCTGGTTCCAGTCACCGGGATGGCCTCCGCTCGCTCCGCTCAAATTACTCTGAGATCGCCTGGAACAAAATGAAAGTATTTTCTACAGCGACGCAGGACACAATCTCGCCAAAATCCCCTCACGCTCTTGTTTCCCCTTTACACATGCAAACACAATATACACAAGGGAGGGGAGAGATTGCTGAGTATTGCAGATGAATACTGTGAAACTGGAGTTGACGGATATGTCACATGACACAAAAATTGGGTAACTTGTCTGCAGGAAAACCGACCGCTGTGAGAGTCTAAGGCTGGTTTTTATTTGTACAACCGAAAGTGAACACATGACAGAAAAGGACACGCCGCTCTTCGATTTCTCATGCCATCAGCTATCGTCAGAGCCCCGCTCAGACGTCACCCAGCGTCAAACTCGCAGTTTTTACAATTTGGAGCGTGCATGGTTAAACTATATTTCTCATATCCATTTTTTCTTACAGTGCATTTTTAATGAATACATAAAAAGAGAGCAGAGACTGCACGGATTCCTGTGTGAGACTGACCTGTGCTGCGTGCTCTCACTGGCAGTCACTGTGATAAACGCAGGGGAATCCTCCATGGCATCAAAGTACTCAGTATCCTCATCTTCATCACTTGCCTCCTCTTTCCGTGACCTCTCACTCCCTTCAAGTGGACATATACATTTATGAGTCCACACAGACATCCCAGTGAAAAACAGTGAGTTTGTATTCTGCAGTGTTCAGGAGAGACAGGCATATAATCACATACCAGTGGTGATTAATCGGGGAATAATTAGCTTAATCGTAAAATTGGCAGTGTTCCTGTTGGGTAACTAGCCTGAATGATGCAAGTACCTCAGGGCATGCTTCTTATATTTAGTACTGACTATTTAGCACTCAGTACGTTCACTGTGTTCAGTGATCCATTATGGGTTTTAACCAGCTTCCAAGTGAGAAGCACAAATGTTTATATAAAGTACAATTAATGGGTAAAAGAGGGAAAGGGGAGGGAGTATGTTTGCTGTGTAGAAGCTCTGTATAATGTATAAATAATAAAAACTCTAAACTAACCATTTACTGTGTTAAAGGTTCAAATTTCATATCTGCCATTATGATAGCAAGTAGTGACAAATGGCAAAAATAGTATAAAAGGTAATGAAAGTTTGAAGAAACTGTGGTTCCCACAGGACCTGGTGTTTCTGATGTTCTGCCTAAGTGGTTAAAATATAATTATCCTCTGTATGAATTAACAATTGCGTTTAAGGTTAAAGGAAGGAAGAGGGACTCAACTATGTTTTAAACCCTCATTATAAACAGCAGAGACAGAGATCACAGGAGGGCTGGAAATGGGTCCCCAGGTTAAGTTCATGGGTGCTCAATTTGTTTTTACAAAATATAAACTGTGGCTTTTTCTGTGTAACTTTTTTAGAGCATAGCTAAAAGTTAGATCACTTCCAGCCAAAAACTCATGAGAATATAAACTAACCAAAGAGACTCTTAAGATAAGTACTATTTACATCTTAACTGCTGTCTAATTAAAATCTTCTGACACAGCTCAAAACTTCTGTCCTCCACATGAGGAGAGTCTATAATACTAAACCCAAGGCTACGTGTGACCTTTAGCTATTGGTATGAGTCCCGTGCTAAGGTCCACAGGAGCGACTAACAGACAGCCAGTCTCACCCTTGTTGGTGGTAGGGGCACTGGGTGCGCTGGAAACAAGCGTGGGTGCTTCCCTCCACGCTCGCTCCAGGCTGTTATGCTGCTTGGCTAGCTGCTCAATGGTCTCCTCTAGATGGGTACGCTGCTCTCGCTCATACTGCAGAGCCCGCTGCCATCTCCTACTGTGAGTCTCGGCTAGGTCCAAAAAGTCTCGACACGCCTTGGGTAACAGAAACACACGAGCAGATAATCAGAAGACAGGAGTGAAAAATAAATCAATGTAAGACACATCCTGAGGGGGGAATTGTTAAAAACAACTTTTTTAACAAAATGGAAACAATCAGTTGGGATAAAAATCCTGTATCACTTTTCCTCACAGTTGGCAACAATACAAGAGAAAGAAGATTTGGATGGAAAGGGCCGTAAATGCATTTGTGTCATGTGTTGTAATCAAGGCTGCTTATCATAAGGTTTTCGAACAATCATAAATATGTTAATTAGCTGTCTGTCGAGATTTACTCCGTCTCCCCGCTGTGGCAAATGCGCCTTGGAGCAAACTGTAAACATAGAAAACATCAGTGACTGATGAGCTGCGTTTAACACTCTGATTGCATAAGGCTCTATATCTGCGTCAAGAGGGGGTATCATTGTTTCTCTTCTGCTTTTGCTGCTCAGACAGAGAGGTTACTTCAGATCACCACATATTACATGTCAGCACATGCTGCCACTGGCGCTCACTGAGCACAGAGGTCAATGAACCCAAGTAACACCTCTCAGCTGACTCCATACATGTTAAAAATGTCATGTGATGCTCCCTGATCTCTCAGCGTGGGGTTATCCAGCTGTTTTTCAAACATGGCTTTAAAAGCAACCACAAATCAAATGTTATGGAAGTCTTGACTTGACTTTATTCTGTGGTACACTGTCATCACAAGAAGAGATTGAGAGGAACTGCTGAGAGGTAGCTTAAGCCACTTAAATAAAATAGTGGCTGAAGGTTAAAAACCTTCGGGGCAAAAGTGTCACACAGTTCAATTCATCTGGGCTCTTAGTATGATGGAACTGCAGTCTGGATTTTGTTTTGTTGGGGAAAAAAAGTTATGACTATATAGCCCTCAACAGAAGTATTATACCACCTGTCATAAAAACAAAAAAACAGCTATTTGAAACTAAAAATTTATGGTGTTATTTTTTAGGTAAATTTACGCTTTTAATACCCAATTTAAGCCGGAACGCTGGATTTCTCTGAGAAGTTAGATTTAACTAAATTTGACAAATTTTTCTCTTCAGAAATGGATACAAACAACTGCGACTTTGTATCTTTGTTTTTGTTTTTTTAAACCCAACATGCTTTATTATTTATTTCAGCTTTTCTGTAAAACAGTACATTTGGAAATTATGGATAACAACAATTATATCTTAGCATTAATAAATACAATTTCAATTAAAGCGCTTGAGCTTACTGGTGGATTAATCATTACAGAAACACAAAGAATGGTAATTACCAACACTATTAACTTAGGGCAGCTGTGGTATTAACCGTATACCGGGTGGTGATATAGGTACTGTAAATAGTTTCAAACAACAGATTTTTGTTTTGTATTTTATTTATCAAGTATACCCAGTAAAGCTAAGGGGAGCTGTAACTACCAACTATTACTTTCTCACTGCTCCAATTCATATTTGGACAACAAAGTCTTATAATAGCCAAAGATGTTCATAACTTACATCTTCGGATGTCTGGTTTTGTCAGAGTAACAGGCCGGGACATTAAGACATTTAGCCTAATATTTTAATTCCTTACAAATACACATTTTTAAAATAATTTTTGCTACAAAAAAAGTCAAGTTAATTGTGTTGCAGTTGACTGTGATGCACAATCATTATCATATCATAGAGCCTTTCACATTCCTACTGACCAGAGCAATGTATGCTTTCATGCATTTCATCCTGGTCATATTACTGATTTATGCCCACCTGTGTAAGGATACTCGGTACTCTTGAATAAGGCTAATAACCCCCCCCCCAAAACAAAATTATGATTATTTCTTGAGCTTCATTTTAAAAATACTGAAAAACCAGATATTGCCCAAAATTATTAAGACACACTTGTAAATTAAAAAAAAAAAAATCCACGCTATTATTAACAGGCTTACAACAAACTATCTTAACAAACTATAGAGCAAGGAAAAACACTTACATTTTTAAAGCTAAATTAAAATAAGTTAAACTAGAAATTGATCATTAAAGACGATCAAATTTCCTAATTACACAGTCATTAATCCAAAATGTTAGTAGAGCAGTATGATCATAACACAAGAAGTGAAATATCAGATCACCTTACCATGCCTGGTTAGTCTCTTACCCTAAACAGCCCTGCACAAATGTTTCAATATTAATGTCTTAGAGTCAGTTAAATGTCCCAAATGCATGTGACGATGTGGGCCACTTCCCCAGACAATAACCATCATATGAAACTCAAACACCCCCTGAAGAAAATATGACAGTTCCACTTTTTTAAACGCTGACTCTCCACTATAAGCATAGACTGCATGTGACTTCTGGTGTTTTAAGTACGGGGTTGATAAAGGCTAAAAAAAACTGAATGAACAAGCAGGAGTACATATGTATGTAAGTGAGGGTTGACATTAAACACCAAGAGTCACACAGTCCCGGTGAACTCTGCAGAAGGAACTATGTAGCGCAGATTAAAGTAAACTTGGTTAAAGTTGATGTTCATGTGTAAATTGTATAACCCTGAAAGAGTACGTGTGTAAATGCATGTAAATGTGCCATTAGAGTCAGGCTACTGCTGAACGAACTAGAGTTAAACCCTCTCCCAAGGCCAGATTAATAAGAGCGTGCAGTTGTACCTTTACATCATGGCCTCCAGCTTTCCTCAATCCACCTTCTCTCTCCTCTGTTCCTTATTCACACTTTACATGTCAACACCATTTTAACATGGGTAAAATAAAGTTTTAGGATGCCTCTTTGTAGGCGCCAAAAATGTGGCAGTAGAAATCCTTGCACTAAAGGGAGTTTGGACCAACATTGATTTCTCATTAAAAGCACATTCCTGGCAAGCCAAATGGCATTTTAATGAGTTTGGCAATCCAAGAAGATCTTTTTTTTTTTTTTTTGCTTGTCCAGTCAATTAATAAAAAAACAAAACAAAACAATAACGGGCTCATCATTTTGAGCACTGGCCTTTTACACAATGTTAAGTGCGATCCTCGTTACAACTTTTTATTTTTAAATTATAAAACATTAGTTGATAAGTTCAAACTAATTGCAACCAAAAATGCAACTAATCTTAGTAAATTATTTTAACCCCAAACAAACCAAAACGAAACAAAAAAAAAGCTTCAACTGAAAGTCATGCATTAGAAGTCAAATAGCAATCAAAACCAAAGCCACTCGTAGAAGCGGAAAGAAAGACCAACCTTGTATGATTTGTCTTTAGTCAGACCAGGTCTGTCAGTCTAACTGTAGTCCAGAAGGCTCTAACATTCCTCACCAAGCAGGGAGGGTCAGGGTTTTGAGAAGAGTGGGGAGCTGGGGCTATTCCTGTCACCCCCACCCACTATCATATCCAGTATCACGTTTGCATGACCTCAATTCTATATGAACTGTCATCCATTACTAACAGACAGCTAAAACCACAATATTCACTGTAAAGGAAATGGAAACTGGGCCAGATTACAGTAGAGCATACACATAATCAGAAAAAACATTTGGCAGTAATGACCAACTTGGTCATATTGGAGCCTGCGTTTTGCTACATGTGATTTTGAACGTTAAATAGCAGCGAACAACAATTTGCTACATAAAGATGCTGTGGTTTCACTGCACAAGAGAGAAAAATTGTGAAACAGAGAACAGAAGAGAACAAAAAAACAAAAACATGCAAACAAACAAAAAAGCAGTTACAGGGAGTGCAGAATTATTAGGCAAGTTGTATTTTGGAGGAATAATTTTATTATTGAACAACAACCATGTTCTCAATGAACCCAAAAAACTCATTAATATCAAAGCTGAATGTTTTTGGAAGTAGTTTTTAGTTTGTTTTTAGTTTTAGCTATTTTAGGGGGATATCTGTGTGTGCAGGTGACTATTACTGTGCATAATTATTAGGCAACTTAACAAAAAACAAATATATACCCATTTCAATTATTTATTTTTACCAGTGAAACCAATATAACATCTCCACATTCACAAATCGTTAGCTTCATAGCATAAGTGCCTAAGTCATTTGACTAAGTCAATGACTTAGGCACTTATGCTATGAAGCTAACGAAATATACATTTCTGACATTCAAAAACAAAACAAAAACAAATCAGCGACCAATATAGCCACCTTTCTTTGCAAGGACACTCAAAAGCCTGCCATCCATGGATTCTGTCAGTGTTTTGATCTGTTCACCATCAACATTGCGTGCAGCAGCAACCACAGCCTCCCAGACACTGTTCAGAGAGGTGTACTGTTTTCCCTCCTTGTAAATCTCACATTTGATGATGGACCACAGGTTCTCAATGGGGTTCAGATCAGGTGAACAAGGAGGCCATGTCATTAGTTTTTCTTCTTTTATACCCTTTCTTGCCAGCCACGCTGTGGAGTACTTGGACGCGTGTGATGGAGCATTGTCCTGCATGAAAATCATGTTTTTCTTGAAGGATGCAGACTTCTTCCTGTACCACTGCTTGAAGAAGGTGTCTTCCAGAAACTGGCAGTAGGACTGGGAGTTGAGCTTGACTTCATCCTCAACCCGAAAAGGCCCCACAAGCTCATCTTTGATGATACCAGCCCAAACCAGTACTCCACCTCCACCTTGCTGGCGTCTGAGTCGGACTGGAGCTCTCTGCCCTTTACCAATCCAGCCACGGGCCCAGCCACGGGCCCATCCATCTGGCCCATCAAGACTCACTCTCATTTCATCAGTCCATAAAACCTTAGAAAAACCAGTCTTGAGATAATTCTTGGCCCAGTCTTGACGTTTCAGCTTGTGTGTCTTGTTCGGTGGTGGTCGTCTTTCAGCCTTTCTTACCTTGGCCATGTCTCTGAGTATTGCACACCTTGTGCTTTTGGGCACTCCAGTGATGTTGCAGCTCTGAAATATGGCCAAACTGGTGGCAAGTGGCATCTTGGCAGCTGCACGCTTGACTTTTCTCAGTTCATGGGCAGTTATTTTGCGCCTTGGTTTTTCCACACGCTTCTTGCGACCCTGTTGACTATTTTGAATGAAACGCTTGATTGTTCGATGATCACGCTTCAGAAGCTTTGCAATTTTGAGACTGCTGCATCCCTCTGCAAGATATCTCACTATTTTTGACTTTTCTGAGCCTGTCAAGTCCTTCTTTTGACCCATTTTGCCAGAGGAAAAGACGTTGCCTAATACTTATGCACACCTGATATAGGGTGTTGATGTCATTAGACCACACCCCTTCTCATTACAGAGTTGCACATCACCTAATATGCTTAATTGGTAGTAGGCTTTCGAGCCTATACAGCTTGGAGTAAGACAACATGCATGAAGAGGATGATGTGGACAAAATACTCATTTGCCTAATAATTCTGCACTCCCTGTAGAGACTCATCAATGGTTGTGGCTAGCTTCTGTTTGCCTCTGTACACAATATTTCTATCTGTTTATGGAGGGAGGAAAGTATGCCAGAGGCACCCATTTGGTTTGAGGTGCTAGTGTTTAAATGATGTATACAACAAATCATCTACCTCAATCTCTCCTTATCTTAACATCCTCTTCTTTCAACAACCCTCTCCTTGTTCTCCTTCCCCTTCATCCATGTCCAGCAGCAACGGAGGCGATGATTTTAAATCCGACCAATCTGGTATGGAAATCTTATTCTTGATGATTTGGCCCTGGATGCTCTTCCTGACATAACCCTCCCCATTTAGGCAGGATTGGAACTGCCACTAGGAGTACCCTGACTTGTGTCCCCCACAAGTCAGGGTATTTTGTATCAGGATCTGGTCGACCTCCATGCCTGCAGCCTTGGTCTCTTTAAACACACTACACTGTGAACTGATCTCATCTCTCATTGCTCACAAACCAGGACTGGTACTCCTGTCATACTGATCATACCAAAGCATGTGGGACACAGATCACTCACTGCTAACCCCTGCCGTGTCTTGCAGCGCGGTCTGTCACAGCTACTTACATTGATCATAGCATTGGAAGTGATGCGGAAGAGGGTGGCTCGCTCGTTGACTGCCTTGATTTTTTCTCCTCCCTCCACAGGGACTTTCAGGCCTTCGAGTTCACTCAGGGAGCGCTGCAGGGCCGCCCCGTGCTTGGCGATCAGGTCATTACACGTGCTGAGGTCATCGAGCTTGCTGATAAGTATCTTCAGGGTGCCCTGGATCTCGCTGCGGTCTGACTGGGACGTGGGCTCCTCGTCCCCTGAGTCATCTAAATGGCATGGGTCACATAAAAATAAAGAACAATTAATACCTAATTGAAAATACATTTCTTAAGTTTTCCTAAATATCTAATGAACTTGTGCAATCAAAGAAATATCTGATTTCTCAACTGTTCTGTGAATGTCACTGTCCAACCTATGACACAGTTAACTTTTTATAGACACTGTAGTGTTAACCGAGAAAAGATGTGAGGTTACTGGGCCACAGTTCTTACAGTTATTTTGTTTTCTTAAGGGACAGTCTGAAAACAACTGTCCCTTAAACAGTTAAAGAAATTCTTGCCAGTCTCTTTAAAAAAAAAAAAAAAAAAGTGTAGTGTGAGTTTTATAATGCCATTTAATGTGGACAGCTTATCTGTAACCATGAGCTCTGTGAACCTTTGAAGCAGCAGCAGCCTTACCCTGTGATATGTCTAAACAGAGGTTACTCAAGGTTAAAGAAAACATATGAGAACAGTATTGCAGTGTCAGCTGTGTGACACGCATATACACATGCACCGCAAGCAGAAGGACACGCACAGAAAGACGGAAATATACCAAGGGGCAAAAACACGAGTCCACAAACAGCCTAGCAACATCGTTAAAGAAGCAAATCCAAAAAAGGAAGTAGAACCATAAAGCTTTAGGAACAAATATGATTTATACACAAGCTTCATGAAGAACAAACTCTATTATGAAGGATTTTATTGGAGGATTTTAAGCCTACAATCGATTCTGGACAGAGAACTTGATGTATGTCACAGCCAACGTTCCTATTTTTTATTTTTTCTGTGTGGTACTTTATCTATCAAATAGTTCATCTTGTAGTTTATGCGTTATGTCCCCATAACTTTCTGATCACCAGGACACTCTGCTATAGAGCATTTTTAAAAAACCACCAGGGAACTTTTTAAATCAAGATATATTCACTTCCAAATCTGATTTCACACGAATACTTCCCCACATCTGTGCTGGGCGTTTCTATCATCATAAATCAAAAACAAGCCCATATGGTGGGGATAAATCAAAAAGCACCAGCTTAGGTGGAAGCGTCCTTGTTCTCGACACATTATGGCATGTTGAAAAGCTGTAACATCCCAACAAGCACACCAGAGGAGAGGCATCTAAAATTACTGCTGCCACTGGAGCAAAGAAAACAGATGACAAAATGGAAGGAGGAGGAATGGGAGGGGAAGACAGGCTGAAAAGCAACGAAAATGAGGACAAGAGGGACACTGCTTATCTCGACATAGAAAATATATTCCTGTATTAGTGAGGTTAAAAGTTCGAGTGTGGAGAGAAATTCTTTTCACCCTCTAATCCACCCTGCTGACCCTCTAATGCTCTAATGTCTGTAGAATGCTGTTCTGCGGGCTTCTACACCCGAGCCTGCAGAGTATGCTTTGTCACGTTGAAAAGGTTCATTATGCAGCTGACGGGAAGACTGTCATAGTAGTGGTGAGTGGAAAGAGAAACACTTTCTCATAAGAACATGGCAGCTGGCTGTGACTTCAAAGGAAAGACACTATCACCTCTTTCAAGACCATTTACACTACACAGATGGAACATGGATCTCTGCCTGGGGGCTTTGTTGTAATAGCCTGGTAGACCCAGACATACAGTGGGGCAAAAAAGTATTTAGTCAGCCACCGATTGTGCAAGTTCCCCCACCTAAAATGATGACAGAGGTCAGTAATTTGCACCAGAGGTACACTTCAACTGTGAGAGACAGAATGTGAAAAAGAAAATCCATGAATCCACATGGTAGGATTTGTAAAGAATTTATTCGTAAATCAGGGTGGAAAATAAGTATTTGGTCAATAACAAAAATACAACTCAATACTTTGTAACATAACCTTTGTTGGCAATAACAGAGGTCAAACGTTTACTATAGGTCTTTACTAGGTTTGCACACACAGTAGCTGGTATTTTGGCCCATTCCTCCATGCAGATCTTCTCGAGAGCAGTGATGTTTTGGGGCTGTCGCCGAGCAACATGGACTTTCAACTCCCGCCACAGCTTTTCTATGGAGTTGAGGTCTGGAGACTGGCTAGGCCACTCCAGGACTTTCAAATGCTTCTTACGGAGCCACTCCTTTGTTGCCCGGGCGGTGTGTTTTGGATCATTGTCATGTAGGAAGACCCAGCCTCGTTTAATCTTCAAAGTTCTCACTGATGGAAGGAGGTTTTGGCTCAAAATCTCACGATACATGGCCCCATTCATTCTGTCCTTAACACGGATCAGTCGTCCTGTCCCCTTGGCAGAAAAACAGCCCCATAGCATGATGTTTCCACCCCCATGCTTCACAGTAGGTATGGTGTTCTTGGGATGCAACTCAGTATTCTTCTTCCTCCAAACACGACGAGTTGAGTTTATACCAAAAAGTTCTACTTTGGTTTCATCTGACCACATGACATTCTCCCAATCCTCTGCTGTATCATCCATGTGCTCTCTGGCAAACTTCAGACGGGCCTGGACATGCACTGGCTTCAGCAGCGGAACACGTCTGGCACTGCGGGATTTGATTCCCTGCCGTTGTAGTGTGTTACTGATGGTGACCTTTGTTACTTTGGTCCCAGCTCTCTGCAGGTCATTCACCAGGTCCCCCCGTGTGGTTCTGGGATCTTTGCTCACCGTTTTCATGATCATTTTGACCCCACGGGATGAGATCTTGCGTGGAGCCCCAGATCGAGGGAGATTATCAGTGGTTTTGTATGTCTTCCATTTTCTGATGATTGCTCCCACAGTTGATTTTTCACACCAAGCTGCTTGCCTATTGTAGATTCACTCTTCCCAGTCTGGTGCAGGTCTACAATACTTTTCCTGGTGTCCTTCAAAAGCTCTTTGGTCTTGGCCATGGCGGAGTTTGGAGTCTGACTGTTTGAGGCTGTGGACAGGTGTCTTTTATACAGATGATGAGTTCAAACAGGTGCCATTCATACAGGTAACGAGTGGGGGACAGAAAAGCTTCTTACAGAAGATGTTACAGGTCTGTGAGAGCCAGAGATTTTCCTTGTTTGAGGTGACCAAATACTTATTTTCCACCCTAATTTACGAATAAATTCTTTACAAATCCTACCATGTGAATTCATGGATTTTCTTTTCACATTCTGTCTCTCACAGTTGAAGTGTACCTCTGGTGCAAATTATTGACCTCTGTCATCATTTTAAGTGGGGGAACTTGCACAATCGGTGGCTGACTAAATACTTTTTTGCCCCACTGTACATCATTTACTTCAAAAGTTCAAATTTGACTAGCAGCATTGTCCAGAGATTTAAAAAAAAAAAAAAAAAGGTAGTACAGATGCATATTCAGTGCCTGAAAACTATGCTCCATTTACTGTACTACTGGACTCATTTTTGTGAAATACAGCACTGAGTACTAATAACAATAACTTGTTATATAACAGCAACATTTTTCAGACCTAATAACTTAATGTTATTTTTAATAGAGATTCACCAGTTGACTGGGATCTGTGAATTTTTTTCCTGATAAGCTAGTTAGTTGTGCTAACATGCTAACAGTCACATGCTAACATTTGCGTAGAAACTCATCACTGTGAGCAAAACATTAAGTTCACCAAAGTAGCCAATGAACCACCACAAAAACACTTAAATCACTTTCATCTAGCAGAATATGAGTATTTTAAGGAAGCTAACAAAGACCAAGTGGCTAAAGCTAAAGCTATCCACTACGCAGAGCGAACCACAACCCAGCAGTCTGGAGCAACGGATTAAAGTAGACGAGTTAAAAAAAAAAAAAAAAAAAAAAAAAAAGAAGAGTTGTTGAAGTTCATGTTCCTCAGATGAAGTTATCAACATATTTTGTAATAAACATATTTTCTAGGTTGTATTGTTACTAAAAAACAAAAACAAAGAAGTCTTGATGCATGCTCAATCATCCAGGTAAAGAAATCCCCAAAAGTTGAATTTGTTCATCTGGACGTAGCATTTTCAGTGGGAGAAATGTTTCGTTACTCATCCAAGTAACTTCTTCAGTCTCAGCTGACTGCAGGAGGGAGGGACAAGCAATTAATTAGCAGTTGACTGCAGATTTCCCCAACCTTATAAACAGTACCTTTGATCATATTAATGACCAAGAAACTGTTTCCATCATTGTGCAAAGGTACTGTTTATAAGGTTGGGGAAATCTGCAGTCAACTGCTAATTAATTGCTTGTCCCTCCCGTGACTGCAGTGGTTACGGTTATTAGTAGGGGTGCAACGATACTCGTATCGATATTGATCCGTTCGATACAGTGCTTTCGGTTCGGTACGCATATGTATCGAACAATACAAAATAATTTTTTTATTTATTTTATCAACTTTCCTTCTGACGATGCTGTCTGTGTTGAGCGCTCAGTGGATCTGCGCTCGACAGTGCAGCCTAGGCGGAGTAGTCGAACGCAGATTCACTGAGCGCAGGGCAAGCTAGCGAGACAGAAGTTAAGCTCTCCTTGCAACATGGCAAATTGAACCTCCCCCACCCTCATTCAGATCTGGCGTTTGGAACTATTTTGGTTTTCATGTGACGTATGACCCTGAAGGTAAGCGCGTCATGGACTAAAGTAAAAACAGTATGTTGGATGTGCCACGCAATGCTCAATTACATGGGTGGGAGCTAGTGTGTTAGCGCAGTTAGCTCGTTAACGTGTTGGCCGTCTAGCCCCATGCACGGGCGATCCGTGTTAGCTTGTTAACGGAGATTTGCCGTGTTGCCGTGTTGTGGCGTTAACGTCATTTCAACGAGATTTATGCTGACAGCATTAGTGGGAACACAACAAATATGACTGCACATTTACACCGACATCATCCTAGTGCAAAGACAAGTGGAAGCAGACAAAAACAACAAGCACGCATGCTACAAACTTTACCCGAGTCATTTAGACAGCCGTTAGCACATGATTCTCCTTATGGTGACCTGATATGTTTAATATGCTGCTGAGAATATAGCCCAGAAGAAGCGTATAGTATAGCTTTTATTTTGGAAAGAGCCATTTCTCTGTAATAAACTCTCTTTTCCAAAGATGAGTGATTCCTCAATCAGCAAAATCGCCTGCCCGACGTCCCGGGGCTAGAGATTTTTCCAGTCGGGCTACCAAAATATATCTCTGCCCTGCCCGTCGGCCTATCGTAGGAAGGAAAAATATATGTCAATGCTTTTGCATTCTTTCGGAAATGTAGCTGGGTAATTATGTCATTGGCATCGGTGAGCCACTGTCAATATGTGACATATTGAAATCGCGTTTGAATTTGCCCTTGTTTTTTGCTTTCACTTTGCAATCGCGTGAACTGTGTATAGAGAGCGACAGCACTGATTGGTGAGTGATGATAATTTGCGCACCAATTCCTCTGACATAGTCTTATCAATCGTTAGCTTACTATGCAAACATGACAAGTGAAATCTCCCGCAGCTTAAACATGTGAGAGGTTGATCGCGCAGAGAATCGCTGAGCGTTATGTGAGTGCGTGTGTAAAAGCAGCAGGATATATATTGTAGCGGGTCAGGGCTGTTCGGGGTTCTGTTTGTACAGTTATGTTTTGTTTATGTTGCCATAGTGACGGGTGACGCCCTCTCGCTGCGACGGTGTGTCCTTCCGGGGTCAGAGGGCGCCCTGTGTGTTGTTGTTGTTGTTGCTGCGCTGAGCAGTTAGCTAGCGGCAGTGTTCTTCTGCAGATGTCAATAAACGGCTGTGCTCCCTGGCTAGCTCACGGGAAGCAAGACCAAATGATACCTCCGTCTCCTCCTTGTCTGAGCTCGCCACAATATTTCAGTTCTGCTGAGCCAAATAAGACAGGTCAGGGTGAAGAAGTGACAGCCAAAGAAAAGCTTACCACAAAACGGAGAAGTTATGACAAATCAGACTATAAGGCAAAAAGAAAGTGCAGCTTTATGGTTTCATGGACAAAAGAATTTCTGTGGCTGCAATATGACGAGCTAAATAACCAGGGCTGCACATAAGTGGTCCGCAGGTGCGCATTCGCTGTCAAAATAAAAAACGGGCACAAGATAAGAAGTTGCAACGCGTGTTTGCATACATAAGATTTTCAGGAGGAGGACAGACATTTGTTTAGAAAGATGTCGAAGAAGCAAGCTCCTTTAAACAATTACTGTGATGTTCCTCCACCTCCAAAGAAATGTCAGAAGGAGTCCGAACCACAAAAGAAGCATGTATTCTCGGAAAAGTAGTTGCAGGAGGTCAGCTGGCTTCAAACAAATGATGAACGCACAGAGATGTGGTGCGAAATGTGCCGTGAAAATTTAATAAATGACAAATTAAAAAGGCATGAACATTTTTTTGTATCGAAAAAATATCGAACCGTGAATTTTGTGTATTGTTGCACCCCTAGTTATTAGTGCTATCATTTTTTTTAACTACTACTGCAGTAGTTAAATAGACAAAATGAAAAATTTCTGTTCTGTTCTAGTTGTAGTACATTACTGTACTACAACTAGAAAAGATGAATACAGAATAAAATAAAAATCTCACCATGTTGGAATTCCTGGGTGTCCATTTTAATCCAAAGGTAACCAAAGTACATCCAGTAAGATGCAGCACACACACACACACACACACACACAGGCCACTGATCTCTACCGCGTGTGGGACTTTGTAAACATGTTCAGGAGGATTTCAGAAATTCAGCTGCCTGGTCATTAGAAAGAAAAGAGATAAAACCTAAGCAGTCCTGTCAAAGACCAGCCCAGCACCCCTGCAGCGATAACAAATCCCAATAGAAACCTAGGTTGGAAAATGAAACCACCATCCTCCCATTACCAGTACAGTAGGTCTCCAATTACACAAAATTTCAGCAAAGTCACTGCAGAGAAACTCAAGAAAAGAAAAGGAAAAGGCTGACGATGTAAAGTCACAAAATCGACTGGACTGTGTGTTAAAACTGCAGAGCAAACAAAACTAGGACAAAGTGAAAAAGGTGAACTGAAAGACCCAAAGAGCAACTTCAGAGAGATATGGACAGGCTAATGAAATTAGCCCTAAATTGATAAAGCATGACTATGTCAGTGCAGCTCTAAACTGATTTAAAAAGTTAGTGGCTGAGTTGGTATGGCGTTGAACTCGATCCCACAAGGCAGCAATTCGCCATTTTCAAATATTATGGAATTGGATAATTAAGTTGCTGCATGTTCAAAACTTTTGTTTTTGATTATATAGTTTGAGAGGTTTTTTATTTAACAAAAAAAAAAAAAAAAAAACTATATTTCTTAACAGCAATGTTACATTTATGATTTCACTGAACAGAGAATAGTTTGTGGACCGACAGCAACATTCAAGAACGTCTGTTAAAAGCATAGCATGATGAATCTGGGCCTCAAGTTTCTTAATAAATCATTGAGGTTATGCACAAAACATTGGAGACTTTGCCTCAATGAAATCAAATAAAATCATGAAACTTCCTTTCTCATTGAAAATCAGGTTTGCTGGGATGGTAAAGTCTAGGGCAGTGGTTCTTAACCTGGGTTCGCTCGAACCCTAGGGGCTCCATGAGTCGGTCTCAGGGGTTTGGCAGAACCTCCGCCGTGACATGCACGGCTCATTTTGTGCATCAGTAAAAAAACATATGTCTTGAATTTGAGAAAAAAAAAAAATCATATTTTTCACTAAAGAGGGGTTCAGTGAATGCACATATGAAACTGGTGGGGTTTGGTACCTCCAACAAGGTTAAGAACCACTGGTGACCAACCGTCCTCTTTTCCCCGGACATGTCCACTTTTCACGTTCTGTCCAGGGCGTCCGGGGGGATTTTCGAGATGGATGAAAATGTCCGGGTTTTCCTATAATCCTACAGAGGACAGATATGTGCAACGTCATCCCTGAACTGCTGTGTTAAGTGTTGTTCCGCGCTTACAGACGGGACAGAGCGCGCAGCGGCGCGCTCAAAAGACGCCAAAGCACAAGTGCATCTTTTCAGACAAACTGCAAAAGAAATTTCCCTCGTACCATTCCGGTCGGAATAAATGGGAGGCGTAGTGCACTGTGTGCAGAGCTGGCACAGACGTTTGTGTGTCTTACAAAGGTTACTTAGACACATAAAAACATAAAAAGGCTGTGCGAGAAATTTCATCTGGTAACTTGATTGAGTTCTTTGTTACACCTGGGAAAAACAAGGATGCTGTTGTATGTATGCTGTTTTTGCAGCAGAGGGTGCACTGGCATTTCATACTATGAAGCATCCCAATAGCTATAGATCCATGGATTGCACTAGTGTGTTACTAAAAATAATAATAATAAAAAAATTTTTTTTAAAAATCCATAAAAAAAATCAGAAGCATTTCCAAACTAAAAAGTTCAGCAGTGCCTGCACTAAGACTGAAGCTATTGTCAATGGTGTGATAGTGTTACACTCAGTGGAAGTCACTCCTGAAGCTCTTTATGAAATCCAGTACGGTGGCATTTCTCAGACTTAAGTAACCATGGAACAGAGAAAATATTCCCAATCATACTTTGACTGGAAGAATGGTGGCGTGCAAACAAAATTAATTGAGGTTAGAAACGCCAAATGAGACAGCAGAAACCATTGCACAATACCTCACTGGTAATTTTTCTTATACAGATGAGGCATTATTTCTGTAACATTTTTTCATTCCAGAGGTTTTTAAGGGTTTTTTTTGTTTGTTTGTTTGTTTTTGCACTTGTTGACTTAAAAAAAAATGTCATAAGCTTTTACATTTCACCATTCATTAACCGCACAGATAATGCATGTTTTAAATATGTTTTTAAAAAAAATTAAGCAAACAGTATTATTAAAATTCTTCATGACTGGGCCAAGTGTCCTCTCTTTTGGAAATCAAAATATGGTCACCCTAGTAAAGTCACCACTAACTAAGCCAAACACTAATGCTCACGTCCACGTTTAAGAGTGTGAAATTACATAGACTCTGGATAATATCAGGATAACTTGAGAGCTGCTGTGACAAGAAAAAAAAAAAAAGAAAAAGAAAAAAAAGAAGCCCATGACCATGGAGAGCACTGAGCAAATTTTAAATAACGGGGGATTTCACTAACTGGTGGTGATCCCATTCCACTGGTAAATTAGATGTACAGCTGGGACCATTTGATATTAAATTCAAATACGTGGCTGGAAAAAGAAACATCCAAAATTGCAGTGATGCCTGGCTCATATTATTTACCCCCATTCTGCCAAAGAGTTCAACAGCTCTCAGTGATGCCACTTAAAAATAAACTGTCACATGTACCAAAGCATATTTGTGCAGAAGAGACTGCTTACAGTACACCGCCTGCAAAATAAATTCTCCAACCAAAAATCATTCTAATTCATATTTTGGATTTGGGTTCTACTCTGTTGACACCCTGCACCTTTAAGCAGAAACCAGAAAACAAAGTTTGTGTCCCCCAAGTAGTAGAAATGTCCTTTCTGTAATATCCTTTCAGATCTATGCAGCAAAAACAAAACGTTAAGCACAACTTGACAAGACTGAATACTGTAGAAGAAAATCCTTTGGGTTGGCACCAAGTGGGTATCACTTGGACTTCAATTAACAAATTAGTAATGGCTTTTACAATAAACCCACGTCACTAAAATGCTGATCTATGTTGTTTATGTATTGGCGCCACTGCCTAGCCCACCTATTTACATCTCCAACCACTTCCCTTACAACAGCAGATGTTGATAGATGGTTTCTCAGAACAAAGTCATTACCATGCCAGTCATGCTTCAAGGGTGAACTACCTTCAGTACCTCCCCCACAGCCTACTACCTCGAACAACCTTGCATTAACACAAATGTAAGTCTACCTCCAAGTCTACCTACTTCATCCTCCTTCTCAGACCAAATTTAAACAATTATTTGTGTCTAGCATAAACTAAGCTACACACATGTCTGCTGTATAGGTCATAGCTTGTCCAATCACAACATTTCATTACATGGACACAAAGCAGCTAGCTTCTGCATATGTATACGGTTCCTCTGTCCTTCACTCATTCCCCACTGTCAATCTTTGTAGTGAGCACCCAAGTTTTGAGTGATGGAAGAAGTGGAAGGTGGAGAATAGGCAGCAGAAGTATGTAATTGGATGAGCAGTAGTTTGCCATCTCACTGTCAGGGCTCGTCTCTCTGCGAGTCCCTGAGGGTAGGCTGTCAGATCAGTGGAGCCAGGCCTGTGGCTGTCAAGAAGTTACCCTGTGGCATAATATGCAGACGTATATTTAAAAAAAAAAAAAAAAAGAAAGAAAGAAAATGTGAAAAATGCACTGTCCCTCTGGATTAACGATGGTAACATGCTGCTAATTCAACTAGTTTTTTTGTTTTTGTTTTTAAAATAGCTTTATCGAGGAGAAAAAAACAACTTTTTCCCCCATTTTTTTTTGGGGGGGGGTTACGAGTCACAATGACAACTGAGCAGCTGACTGTGGAGGCCGGTTTGAAACCTGCAGCATGTATCGAATTTATTATGACGATAAAAAAGAATGAATTCATCATTTCAACATTAGGAAGTGAAAACTGTTTAATTCCAAAACAGAGTCATGCTGACACATACATGCTCAACAAATGTATTAGATCACCTGTTATGAACACAAGAAAACACAGGAGATTCAGTAAATTCATGATTTTTCTACAAAATTTTACACCAGACTTCTCTGATTAGACAGAAATGAATGAAGTGCAACATTTAACCACCAAGACAATTATTTTCTGTTCAATAATGCAAGCTAATAGCTGTAAACTGGCATTTTGATCAAAAATAATAATGTGCTTTACCATTTTTTCAGCTTTTTTATTAAAACAGTAAATTTGAAAATTCACATAGGAGATGACAAATGGAAATTTTCATTAAAAATATACTTTGGAATATGAAGCTTGCACAAACTAGAGGATTAACTATTGCAGAAACATGAAAAATGATTTAGGTCATTACCAGTACTGTTAATTTAGGGCAGCTGTGGCATTACCTTACATTCAAATAATCATAGCACTTAAAGAATTTGTTGTGTGCTTTAAATGTCAAGTTATATTTCAGGACTCTTTTTCTATTATTCATACTGATCTAATGAAGGTCCAGTCAAAATAGCCATATTTGCTGAAAGAGGGTAATTTCCTGATATCTAATCAGTTGTGTGAGACAATACATTTGGACAACGGGTTATTGTCGGGCCCTGACACAGTCTCTTATTTCAACATAAATGCCCTTTATGTTTCCTGATGTTTCAGATATCCACATAGAGGGAAGATACATTTATTTTTATTTTATTAAAGCTAAACCTGTCACTTTGCAGAAAACATTAGCAAATTGGGATACGAGTCTCTTTTAGAAACATGAACACTCCTTCTTTAGGAACATAGGGAAAAGCACTGAAAGTATGCCTCTTTTACAGATGGTGACTTAAATGAAGAAAAAAAAAAAACCCATAGTAACAAACATATAGTGATTTTCTGGGTTTTTTTTTAGATTGAGTGTTTTTTGTGGGGTAAGTTGATAGTGCTTTCAAATGATATAAAGCACTTATATTTTTTTAAGACCTTCTCAGGGTTTAAAGGTGAACCAACTAACTGGGCCAACTGAAAAATGAATTAAAGTCCCTGGCAGTGCATCCTTTCTACAAAAAGATATTCCCTCATTTGGAATTTTGATGAAGGTGGTAGAGGTTGTTGCCTAAAAGCTCACATGGGTGTTCAACATCTGCATTAGCATTTGCTTCACATCGTTTTCATACTTGTCACAATATTCAGTGACTCCTTATATCCTATGGATTAGGGCGTTGTCATCCTGGAAGAGTCCACTTCCTTAAGGTTAATGTTTCATCATGGGGCAAAGGTGATCCCTCAGAACAACTTTGTATCGATTTGCAGTCATCCTCTCCTGTACGAGCACGAGAGGACATGAATGATGTCAGCTAGTGGTCATGTTTTTCCCATAATCAGTTACTATGTACAGTATGCAGTAATGCAATTACATGTTATAAGGTTCGTGTTTGTAAATTATTTGTTTTAAATGAAAAGTCCAGATTTTTGTATTATATGTATTGAAAACACGCCCTTTCTTATCACAAGACGTGTAAACTTGAGACCACTCAATTTCCATCATAAAGAGTTTGTTTCAGAACAGACAGCAGAGAAAGGAGGGATGACAGTTTTGCTGTTGGGTATTTTGATGGAGTGTGCATGAGTAAAGAAAGAAATGAGAAACAGTGGAGGGAACAAGCTAGACAAAGAGCCAGGATGAGTCCCAGGGGAGATAACTGTAATCCTGGCCAGTAATTGCCAACTGGCTCCATACCTCCCCTGAGATACATCACAAGGAGATAAACTGAGGAGACAGCAGGTTAAAACCAGTAGCATGGCACTCCACAAGCAAATGAGAAACTGTGCAGTGTAACCCATCACTGTCCCCAGAGCTCTGCAGTACAGCCCTGGCGGTGCATCCGATCGAACCCTCTCAGAAAGCAGCAAACAAAAGAAACGATTAACGCCAAACTGCAGCAACTGTGCACGAGTTTGAAGTTACAAACATAATCTGCTAGGACAAAGAAAGAAAGAAAGAAAACAATCAGTCTGCTGACTACTAAACTATAGGTTTATATTGTGGTATGCTGAGTAAATTCAATTGACAAATTCCCAGTTGGTGCATCAGAGCTGCGAGAGTTAAATAGCTCCAGCTTTACTGCATGCACAGTCTGAAGGTTGAGGTCATTAATTATCCTACAACCTCAGAATACAAACTGAGCTCTACTACGCAGGTCTAGTCACACATGACATGGATATCAGGGTACTGCAGCAGTTAAAAAAAAAAAAAAAAAAAAAAAAAAAAGGCACTCAACAGCAAAATGCAAAGCCTGTGTTTGTCATTTGAAACAGTCTGCAGTGATTTATTTGGAGGCTAATGTGTGCTATATTTGCAAAATTGAAAGGATGTATTCGTGAATAGATGTTCCCACACATAAGGCCTTCATTTATGACAATGCAAAATGCTGCTCAGGCCATTACATGAAGAGAAGGAGGGCGGTCTATGAAAGCTCTTCAGTTTGACCCACAGCTAGTATATATATACTTTAAACATAACAGCAACAAACTCACTAGTTGAGATTTTCATGAAATCCAGCATGTTTTCATGTAATGGTCTCGCTAATTAGTCGTGAAGCATCTTCAGATACAAGTGTGATTCACAGGAAATGGTCCACTCAAAATGTAGCCACAATGACATCATGCATTGATTAGTGGAGTTTCTACTACATCTTCGTGTTTTTAAAATATGAAGAGGAAATACTTACTGGGAAACAGAGATGACAGTGTGAGGCAGCCATGCTCTAAAGCTTCATAATCTTATTGGACGACAATCTCTCCTAAATACTGACTGAGTCATTAGACATCTTACAGTCAGGCACTAATGTTACAATTAAAAGGTAAAATAGTTCATGAATATATGGCTCACAAGTGTCGTTACTTTTTTGGAAATGATATGGGCATAAAAGGCATTCTCTGTTATTTCCAATCATCTTCGTGAACATTTAAATTAGATGTATAAGGAGGTCGCTAGATTACACTCAGCATTGTTGGCATTAAAATTCATCCTTACAATAAGGAATACATTTCCTTTCACAACTAAAACCAAAACTGTCCTACAAACAGTGACACTGGCATAGCAGTCAACAAAATATGATTGTCACATGTGGTGTGTTTACAGTGGGTCATGTGGTATATTGGTAAAATACGATCTTATTACTCGGGCTGCCGCATTTGTTGCTTGTTTCAGCAATGCCCTGTTACAGTGAACTGAGTGGTTTCCACAACTATGGCTTAATAATTTTTAGAAAACTTCTAAAAACATGTCTTTATATTGCTCGACTCCAATGGAGGCCAACTTTCTTAATCTTATAATTTCTTGACAACAAAAAACAGACAATTCAGATTATTTTATTTTATATGTTTATTTATATCTATGTGTGTTTTTATATATACTCACTGGCTACTTTATTGCATATACCTGTTATATTCCTCATTACTGTATCAGCTAATCACATGGCATTGACTCCATGAATTTGGGGCATGGTTAAGATACCCTCAGGGAAGAAGCATGATTTATGTCACTTTAAATGTGGTATGGCTGTTGGAGCCAGATGGAGTGATCTATTTCAGAAACTGTTGATCTGCTGGGATTTTCCCTCAGAACCACCTCTAGACAGTAACTCGATGGACCAACACATCGAATTCACCAGGGATGATATGAAAAATGACAAGCTTCTTAGGTGTGAGATTTCCATCAGTAGTGGTGCACATTTAAAAGTCGAAGTGTACCGTAAATACTGATCCACATGCGTAGGTTTAAGGTTTGACTCTCATCGTCTACTGCAGCACAAACTGGGTGTCATCAGGACACTACAATACAGACCGAACACAGATACAGCGACCAGGGAAGCAGAAGAACATCATATCAAGAAGGCCCTGAGTAAATGTGGTTATCCCAGCTGGACATTTGTCAAAGCTTGGAAAACATCTAAAGAAAGCTCCAGCTGTTCCAGGAAAGAAGAAGAACAACTATTGCCTAAGCGAAAACCCTTAGTGATTCCTTATGTGTCAGGAATATCGGAACAGTTGCGATGCATTTTCTCCAAACACTGCATATCTGTGGCTTTTAAACACCAAAACACGCTGCGCCAAAAATTGGTCCACCTCAAAGATCTGGTCCCCCAACACAAACAGAGTATTATATTGCGTACACTGTTAAGTGCCAGGAGGCACAACACAGAAGAGCTAACTCGTCAGGCCAGGACTCTGCAGTCTATTTACACCTACAGGCCAGTTGACACTCTTTCAATGATAAGGATGTACTGAACAGGGAGGAAGGCTGGTTTGAGCGGGGAGTCAAAGAGGCCATTTATGTGAAAAGGGAAAGACCATCTCTGAATCGAGGAGGGGGCCTAAGGGTACATCTTTCACCATCTTACAATGCTGTGATTGCGGCCATTCCCCAAATCTCTGTGAATGGTACTCGTGGTCATTGATCAATGATCATGACAATTTGTATATTAATGATCAAGAAACTCGCCTCACAGCCCATTGTTCATTCAATGGTGCTAGTTTCAGTCTTTATGTAAATGTACTGTTTATAAGGTTGGGGAAACCTGCAGTCAGCTGAGAATGAAGAAGTCACTTGGATGTGTAATGAAACATCCAACATTTCTCCCACTGAAAACACCATGTCCCGATGAACAGAATCGACTTTTTGGGATTTCCTTACCTGGATGATTAAGCATGCATCAAGACAACCGCCTCTATAGTTTATAGGTGAATGGTCCGAAAAAGAGAAAACATCCACTGAGCAGCAGCTCTCTGGATTAAAATGCCTTGTTGATGTCAGAGGTCAGACAAATATGACTGGATTGATTCCAACTTATAGAAAGACAACAGTAACTAAAATAATCACAAGTTACAACACATGTGTGCAGAAAAGCATCTCTGAATGCACAACAGGTAGAACCTTGAAGCAGATGGGCTATAGCAGCAGATGACCACACCTGTTCGTGAGCTAAGAACAGGAAACTGAGGCTACCATTTGCATAGGGACACTAAAATTGTACAAAGAAGTTCGGGAAAATATTGCGATCTGCTGAGATTGAATTTCTGCTACAACTTTTAGATAGTTAGGTCAGAATATGACAAAAACAACCTAAAACCAAGGATCCACCCTGCCTTGCATCAAGAGTTCAGGCTGCTGTTGCTGGTGTAATTGTTTGGAGGATATTTTTTGGCACCCTTTGGGCATCTTCGTACTGACTGAGCATCATTTAAACCCCACTGTCCGAGTATTCTTGTTGACCATGTCCATCACTTGACCACAGTGTACCTATCCTATCTTCTAATGGCCGCTTCAAGCACAGTGTCACGAATAATCTCAAACTGGGTTCTTCAACATAAAGAGGAGTCCATTGGGCTCAAAGGGTCTCCATAGTCACTGGATACCAATCCAAAAGAGCACCTTTGGGATGTAGTGGAACAGCAGGTTCACATCATGGATGGTCAGCCAACAAATCTGCAGCAACTGTGCAATGCGATCATGTTAATATGGATCAAAATCTCAGAGGAATGTTTCCAGCACTGTATTGAATCTGTACCCTGAAGAATTAAAACAGTTCTGAAGGCAAAAAGGAATCCAACCTGGTACCAGCAACATGTACCTAATAAAGAGTCATGAGTGCATGTGCTGGTAAGCTCACTGGCATAATTAAGAAGTGCATCTAGAAAAAAAAAGGAGGGATGAACATGCCTTTGCAACACAAATGAATAAATATCAGAGTCTCTGTGATGCTCAGATTTCAGGACAGTTTCAGCTTTATGGTTTCTCTTTCTGTCAACATGGGTCAAATAAGTTTACTGAAGTACAGTACATTGTTTTTAGTGTCCAACACTTTGTCATCTCAGAGGTAATTTCACAAAAAAAAAAAAGAAAGAAAAAAAAAGGTGGGTGTATATTAGTAACTACATTTAATTAAATATTACATCAAAACAGACAATCCCAGACATTACATTACATCAACCTTCATTTCTTTAATATCCCCGTTTCAAATTTCAAAATATCAGTGAACACCGTCTCTTCTGAGGCTTTGGGAGATATGACACTAATAGTACACACCCATATATTTAAAGTACAATGCAACAAGCATGTAGGGTTTTGATTTATTCCATTAAACACTTTTCAGTACTGTTAGCACTATTAGTTTGTCCTTGAAGGAATCCAATTTATTGCTTTTGGACCAGATATTTGTGATGCATTGATCCAGACTCTTGTTCTTTATGCAGTTTCATCACTTGCATTCACATTACAGAAAATGTGTGGAAGTCTAGTATGAAAAGGACTGCACTGTATTAGATCATAAAACACCAGGCGCTACACTACTTATGCCAACCTCATTTGAGTGAACAAACAGACAAAGCGCGGGGACTGGGAGCCCAGGGCTTAAGAGCACAGCTGTTCAACTCCACACTGTCCAACTCTGCCGTGGGCAGGAAAGCAATAGATGAAGTGAGAGACCTGGAAGAGACAGTATAAAATGGATAGACACATTTTATACTGAGGGGAGATGCGATGGCTGAGAAATTTAGCATTGTTGCTCCAAAGATAACCATGTAGTCATTTACACATGCATTTGTTCTGCAAGAAATCTGTTACCAGTATATTATAGCTATAATTTCCTATAAGTGTTAAATGGGGGAAACAAAGTTATACTGATCTGTAGACATAACAGAGACTTATTATCCACCATCCTACTACAATATGTAAATAACAGGTTCTAGGACCCTGGGATACACAGGACCTCCCAGTTTACAGTTTGTGATGGTGCAGTGAACTCTACACACATAATATGTGTACACAGACACACACTGCCAATACGCAGGCCTGGCATGCTCTGTCTCATCCATATGCAAATGTAAGGTGGAGCAGGCGCAAAGAAGAGAGAGGAAATGAATGTGAGTAAGAGCAGCACAGGAGAAAGAAGGGTAAGAGAAGAAAGGACTGCATGCAGCTAAGAGGGCAAGAAAGATGACACACCGCTCTTTCTACAGCATGAGGTGCTGCATTGTTAAAGTAGGCTGCGGGAGCGTAGGGAGCCGAGACAGCAGATAGGAGACACAGAGAGAGGGAGAGATGGATGGAGGAATGACAGCTATCTTTCAAACGTAAGATGACGAGCAGATGGCGGAATGAGGAAGCTTTCGCTGTTGGACCGCGAGGAGTGTGACGGCTCTATGTTGCCGTGCTGTAGTTTTAGCCAAAACTGTACTGACCCTGGTTGAGTGAACTCAGGCAGCCTGAGTTGCAGAGGGAGCGGATGGTCCCCGGCTCCCAGCAGCGCCGGCCCTTCATCCCACTCTGCGGGCCCGATCCCACGCCACGCTTCCCGAGACGCAGTGTTGCCCTCAGATGCTACATAATCCCAGAGAAGGGTGGGCTGAAGCAGCAACTTTTCCTGTTCAGCATTGCAGCGTGCACACAGTTACATGCATACTCACGCACATGCAGCACACAATTACAATAATGCCAGGAGCGAAGCGGGCACCCCGCTTGTAATTCCTCTTTCTTATACCTTGTCCCTGTCTCTCAGAAACACTCGTGCACTCTGCATACACACTTTCCCATAGCTCGGCACATTTACAATTCCCCTCCACATGCTTCTCTCTGTGCAGTGCAGACTGAAGATGGAGGGAGGGAGAGAGGGAGTGAGTGAAGCAGAGAGGAGATAGGACTCGGCAGCCAGCAGTCATTTACACAACTGAGCCCAATATACACCGTTTCCTCTCTGTTACTGCCTGCCTGATGCTTTGGCAGCTTGATGACAGAAGGCAACAATTATTCACAAATTGTAATGGCAGAGATTGCAAAACACAGTGTTGGGTTTGTAAATAAAAAGCATATGATCAGACACAAGGACGTGTCATAGTTGTGGAAACCACTCAAGGGCATAAAGGTCAAAAGCAATAACCCCAATAAAATGTCCATTTCCACTTCTACTGATTGATGTATCCCTCCAGTGTTAATGTCATTTATCAGAATCATTAAAGTGCTCATCTTGCAGCTGACTATGAAGTCACTCTAAAATCTAACCTCCTATCAGTGTCACTATACAACACAGAGGAATTCATGCTGTAGGATGATTTCGGCTACTATAACGGTCCTCAGTCCATGACTTTTCAAAATAAAGTGAAGGTTGCAATATTACTGCCAGTGTGAGCGTCACAGTGTGCTGTACATCAAAGTCACCTACATGAAGCAGTTTCGACATCCTGCTTCTGCATTCATCAATTTACTTTTACCATAATTACATCATGACATTGTTGATCCTAGATTGCGGCTCACTGGACAATAGAATCAAACAGATTTCAAACGTTTCTTTATTCAGATATCTTTATAATATAATTTAGCAATATTAATAGTCATTTAGAACAAAAGGGAAATTACACCCCAACACCATCTGACTTCCAAAACAACAGACATTTTTAACACCAAACTATACAGGTAAAGATTCAATAAGGAAAACTCAGGATTAAGAGCCTCTTTACCAGTGACATACACGTACCCAGTGCTCTTTTTGCATGCCTACTTGTTCTCAGTACTGCTTGTCTTTTTAATTTAATTCCAGTTTAATTATCAAGCCATTCTATTAACAACGGCTCCAGACTGTAGTGGTTAACATATTTATCTAACAGGCAAATGATCCCAATAAAACTCTGAGAGGGTTGGGTCAGGAAACACAAAAAAAAGCTGTCCCAATCAAATATTCAGAGCCCTGTGTTGTGGCGAGCCCTCAGTGAAACTTCAGATGTTGCATCAATAATCCCATTAAAGCCATGCACTTGGGTCCAAATTTATCATTTTGATACATACAGGATACATTCATTAATTATAGTGTAATTGTTTCAAAGATTATTTGCATAAAACCACTCCCAAATAAAGTATTTATATCATATTTTATGCAATTTTACGATCAGCTGAAACTCCAGTCCACAAGTTCAAAATCTTTTACAGCCCAAACTGTTATTAATGACTCACAAAGAGTTTACTTTTCCAGGCTAGTATTGGAAAAATGTGCATTGTTTCTATAGAATAGCATAGGTCCATTTCAGGGCCTAAGTTATTCCTTTGATTAAAACCACTACTAGTCCCTACTGTAAAACCTTTGTTGTAGATGTTCTGCAGAAATATCTGGTAACAGCACAAACAGTGAACAGGAGAGAGGCTGTAAGTGAGGTGAGAGAAGTGCTGACGAGGAAAGACTGTTGGACTGTAAATAAAAAATGTCATCTAAGTGTCTTGGGGCATGTTCAGGGGGGAATGAAGCATGAAACTACAATTAATTTCACACTTAACCTTCATCATTTCTTTACTTCACTGCAGTTCAGTTTAGCCATGCAAAAAGAGCACAACCCTCTGCTGGCTTGGAGTGATATGCATCAGCTTCATAAACGCATTTTTTCCTTAGTATTAAGCTTTCTGACATCACCCTTGATGTAAATCAATCTAAGATCCAATTTATCCACGATAATAAATACATATTTTAATATAGGCACCTGAATCGAACTAATAGCTGCTAAATATTACAATTATTAACAGATTTTTTACATTCAGAAATTCAGTGCAAATATCGAATGATCTTCTTTTGAGAAAGTTTATTTTCTCCTGGAGGACACACAGATGAAGGGCAAGGCATCTGAGAGACAAACTAAAGCGAACGATGGTGTTTAAAGAGCATAAGTAACAGTCTCATTAGTCTAATTGCTGCATTAGGAAGCAGTAACCCAAACACACACAGCCTCCACGGCCTGGACGCGCAGAGCTCATTAAAACCAGTAAAACATTTCAAGAGCGAGAGTCGTTTCAACGTGGGAAAAATGTAAGATGGCATTTTAAAAGTCTCATGCTGAATATGAGATTATTTGAAGCACTAGAAGCCACATAAATGTTATTGAGCCACATAAAGGACCACATTGTGCGATACACTGTACCTCCTCGCCATCGCCGGGGAAACAAGACCACTTACATTTAAGAACCGGAAATACAAAATTTGACTTTAGTGAAATATAAGCCAAAAGAAGACCTCTTAATGCACCGAGGCTCCTGTAGCGATGATAACGCACTCATCCGAAGGAGGTGGAAGATCTTTAATTAACCACAAATGTAAGAGTTAAGACTAATTGCTTCCTGTCTCAGCCTGCACTGCCTTATAGTAAGACGGCCAAACGTCACTTTAACGATTTAACGGTTGCAAACAGACGCTATGAATGGCCCACGCAGAAGAGTGAAATTAAAGCAGATTCTCGGTACGCTGGGGCAATGAATCATCCAGCCCCACTGACAATAAACTCCAGGTATGATCTCTGCATGGCAGATGCTAGTGTTGACACTGCAAGTACATCTATGGTGTGCCTTTAAACTTTTAGGCACGGTTTATTTCAAGAATATCTTGACACGTGTCTTGAAATGCATTCAAAATTTTGAAGAGATAATCTTATCCAAAGAGGACTAACCTTCTGTCAGAGGCTACGTAATTATCTCAGTGTGTCTATCACACACGCGCGATAGTCTCTGTGTGTAAAGTCTGAAATACTCTGGAGTTTTAGGATCTTATTTTAGACTTAAGTGTTTGATTTAATCTATATGTAAATATTTTTTATACTCCTGCCCAGGATCTTCCTCCAGCACAGACACAGAGAATAAATAATGAACCATCTTAATAAGCATAGCGCTCAGTCAAACGGCTATTGACCAGGGCTACTGACAGGTCAGGTTTTTGAAACCACAGCTCATTAGAAGCCAAGTTTCAGTTCAGCGTTATCCGTGGGTTGTCTTGTGTGTACACTTTAATCAGCTTAAGGTCAGGACTCTTTCTAAACCGGCAACATTTCAGCAATCAAAAGATTCTTTGAATGGTTGATTTCAGAGCTTGAGTGACTTATTATCACATTGAATGACCTGACATCTCTTTAAACAGATACCTTTATTTCCCAGTAGAACAGAAAAAATGAAAGAAGAGAAATCAGAGGTCGCAAGCTGTCAAAACACTGAGTCAGCGTGTGTACAATGAATAATACACTTGTGCTAAAATTCCTCTTTTTGTTTCGTGACTGCAAATTGCTGAAGGTCTATGTTGTTGTCATGGTGTCCTGTGGTGCTACAACATGTTGCTGCAATACATAACTCATTATAGCGCTTGCTGTAATGGGAGTTCATGTCGAATGCAGAGATGTCTTTCCATTCAGATCGCTTACCTTCACATTCATAAAAACGATAATCATGTAGGTTTAGGATTGAAGCTTGAAAATGAAACTCCAAATCAATAAATAAAGAAATCAAAGACTTAAAAAAATTTATTTACCGTTCTGCTTTATGTCACCCCTGCTCAGCTGTAATCTGTAAGTGGCCACAAAGAACAAGGTTTTTATTACTGGGTTAGATTAAACTGATGGTTGACAGCGCATAATCGTACTCTAGCAACTGGAATGATTAGGTATTAGTTTTGGATATATCAGCTTCAGTTTAATAGTAAAAATAATGTGTCATGGCACTGAAGAGTCAAATTTGGGAAGAAAGGTCAATTAAGTCACTGTGAATGTGCCGTGGTTATTGGTGCCAGATAGGTTGGTCTAAGGATTTCATAAAGTGCTGATTTCCTGCGACTTTCCCACATGACAGAGAATGATAAGAAAAAAATAGAAACCAGTGAGCGGAAGTTCTCTGGGCAAAAATGCTTGGAAGGCAACATTAACTCAAGTAACCACTTGTTACAACCAAGGTATACAGATGTGTCAAATTAACACTTACAAGACTTAGGTTGCTTCAGTTTAACAGCAGCAATTTCAAACACCAAGCGTGCTGATTTAGCATCAGGACCCAAAGCAACGTGTTTGCCCAGTAAAAGTTATCTTTACTGCTGACTAAGAGAAGAGTAAATTGCCATCTCTGTTCTTTCCAGACAGCAGTCACCTACAGGCAGGGTGATTCAGAGTTCGTTCAGCATGATTATCCTAAAAAGGAGACTGTTTACCACAAACTGTTTCAAAATACAGTGGCAGAGGAAGACGGGAAGGAAAAAGAGACAATGCCATGCATTTTTAAGTCAACGCATGACAATGGATTCGTTCAGTTTAGGTTGTTTACAGTGAAAAAAAACAAACAAAAACATCACAAAGTGGGGGCTTAAAGAGAATGTCACATCAGTGGGAGAAAAGACAGGTGGCGTCTAACTCCAAAATCAATGTGTCAGCATGGCCGGCATTATGTAGGCCATGCTGGAAAGGAAGCCAGAGTGCAGAAAGGTTAAATCCACCGTGAGGCAGTAAAAGATTTGATTTCATACTGTTACCTTTACAAATGATTACAGACAGAAAAGGAAACAGGAAGTTAAATATGGCAGAAAACACAGAGGAGAAAAGAAAAAGACTATCAGACTCGTATCATTTCTGCCTGGTTGACTGTTTGGACAACCACAGCTTTTAGGCTCGCTGTGAAGCCTGGCTTCAGTTGTGTTTGTTATGTCACACGCCTGAAAGTAGCTCTGATCTCTCCGTCTCCATCTCCCTTGTCTTTGGGGACTGAGCTGATCTTGCAAATCAACCTCAGCCAGCACACCCGTCTACATCCAAGGCAAACAAGGGGAAGCAATTCAGTGCACAGCCACAGGAGAACTTAATTGATGAAGATAATAGGCACACCATCTGTCATTTCATAACATCCTTCACAGGCTCAGAAAGTAGCATTTCATGGCTAGAGCTCATTGCAGATGAAGCAGCTGCAGCATAATTGGGAAATTGTTTTGTTGTTTTTGTGTTTTGTTCACCAAATATGTCAAGGTGTAGTTTTTGGCTCTATGGTGATAACAGCAAATGTGAATGTTTAACATAAGAGCTAAAAGAAAAAAAGAAAAAAAAAAGAAAAACACTTTTTCCCAATAAAAAAATAATAATAAAAATCATATACTAGACAAAATCATCAAGTTATTGATGCAAAGACACATTACTAGTCCAGATTTACTGCCATGTAGGCTGATGTTGCACACATTATGACTGTCCTCTAATCAGTCTCCTTCCCTGCCCTAAAAGGTTCATTTACCCTAAACGTCAAATGATGCACAGCTTTCTATTCAATTTCTATATATTATATATTAATCATTTCCCCATTCTGCTTAAACACCTTCAATGTCACCTACTAAGCACAGAAATAACACTTAAACCACCACTAGTTCCACACTGATGAGTTATCACTTCAAATGATCAAAAAACAAACAAAAACACAAATACAATAGCTGACACATGATAAATACACAGCAAGATCTAAATCATCCTAACCAGATATCCAAGTCTGAGTGTGCACACACACAGATTCCTGAGGACAACACAAATGGAAGAAAAGCCATTTACTTACAGGAGGGAGACCTTATGCTGCTTGTATCATCACCCACTACTTGGCAGGACAATCACAATTATTTAAGCAACAGAGAGCAGGTGGAGAGGGGAGAGTTGAAGAAAGATGATGATGGTTATTCCATTCCGACCTAAACCCTGGATGCAAAGCAGCACAACCGGCTCAGTGAGAGAGCCGGGAAAGACGGAGAGAGGGAGAGAGAGGGAGAGGGGGTGGGGCGGGAAAATCAGACAGCGCGAGGGATGGTGAGAATATAAGAGGGTTAAAAATTTTTTTAAAAAAAACAATGTAGTCAGTTCACACCAAGAGGTGGGGAGCAGGGAGAGGTGATCTTGATGAAAATAAATAACTGAGAGAAGCATGTTTAAAAGGCAATACTTGATCAGTGCTCTCTTCACCTTTGAAAATATGCTGAAGGCTTCAGGACCTTGGACAGAGCTCTCTCTTTGCAACTAAAGATAATGCAACAGGGGACAGAAAGAAAAATAACTGATCCACTTCCAGTTTATGTGTCACCAGAGTCAGTAAGTTGTACTGCTTATAGATTAGACACCCAGTGCAGATCAATGCACTGCTTTTTGAAAACTCCAGACTCACATCTTCTTGCACGCCTGATGGATTGGTGTCTGATACCGATGCCAACCTGATCTGCATCTGTCTGAGTTCACTCAGAGAAACACCCGAGTAGATGACTACTACAAGAGTGAATTCCTCTTCTTCTTTTTAAACTTCCAGTAAACCATTTTACTATCCACTAAAATTTATCAAGAAAAAAAATAATAGCTTGTGCTAAATTTACAGGCTCGGCAGTGTCAGGCTGTGATCCCACTTTCACAAGCCGTGAAGACAAGGCAGAGCAACCCAGGAGAGAGGTCACAGTGAAGTGAGGGAAACACTGCCACCTGCTGAGCTCATATGCCTTAGATTTCAGCAAGTAGTCTCAGTTAGAAAGCCAATCTCAGCCTAAATTAAGACAATACGCACACGAGAAAAGTCAGCCAAATGGAAAAGCAGCAGAAGTGACACCAGCATTCATTAAGGCAACTGACTGAAAGATCAGGTCAGGTCTACACAAGATCAATCTTATTGCCGGCTGACAGCGAGAGACTTGAAATCCAGTAAATTATACAGAAGACCTAAAGAATAAGGGCCTAAAAATTACACTGCACTGCATGTCTAAGCAAAGTAACAGTAGGCAACGTCAAGGATTTCACTTTGTCAGTTCTGCTCTGTATTGACACGCAAGTCATGTTGTGCTCGTGGCTCCCCCGAGGAGACAGAGAGGGAAGAGCGAGTTAGTAAATGCAGGCGCCTGGTCACTGATCCATGTTTGCTCATGGATAAAGAACAATATGCTCTGCATTACGCTGGAAACAAAACTCACCACAAATATAATGTTGACACTTTTTCCTGACTGACATGCAGCAAGTTAAGACGATATGAATACACTCAGCAGAAGTTGACAGATATTTAAATTGAAACAAACTCACTGCATCATCGAGTTACAAAGTCTAATGTTTGGCAGGTAATAACAGCATTTATGCAGCAAATATTGATTTCAGGCTCTACGATTGTATATGAACCATTTAACAAAGTCTCAGACTGACAGTTTCACTCTCTATCATGTGCTATGAAAGCAACAGCATACCCTGAGTGACTACTGCAGCGCACACAGGTGCTTTTTTTTTTCCTGTGACTTCCTGTTTTAAAACGAGCATACATTCTGAATTATTACACAGCCTATTTAAACACCTTCTATGGGCCTTGACTTAAAGTATAACCGCTAACGGGATCTTTGTGGTGATGTCAGCTTGGACCTGAGACTTTTAAAGCCTGCCTGTGAAAACAAGACGTGTTGTTAAAGTGGTGGTTAAAACGTTTCTACAGTAGGAAACAAACGTCTTTAAAAACTTCTTTGGGGCAAAGTCAGCAAACTTTTTAAGTGGACTATATGCAGTTTTTGTATCCTAATGTGCGTTGAAATTAAAGTTAATTCAAAAATAACTGGCCAAATAAATGACCAGAGCTGTTTGGCTGCTTGAATTTAAAAGGACTTTGCTGAAGAGGCACAAAAAGAATGCTGTGTTGCACTATGGGAGCTGTAGGATGCAGCATTTTAGGAGTTTGGGACACACTATGGATTAAAAAGTCGCAGTGTGTGCCTCTTTGATTTTGTGCGTGTGTATATAAATGGACTGGCAATATATGGCACTTTCTTAGTCTTAGACTACTCAAAACATTTTACAACACTGTAAGCCACTCATGGCATTTATGCACATAATCATACAGTGAGTGCTTCATCGCTCACACACTGATGGATGCATGGGGGCAGTTTGGGGTTCAG